>NW_028151183.1:0-36584 GCF_964638095.1 Poromitra crassiceps | reverse complement strand
GCAAATCTGCTCCTGTACAGAGTGCCAAAGTCACACCTACTTCCGGTTTAGGCATATGAACCAAGGGATTTAATCTGCCATTCTTTTTTCCTAGACATTTTGTAAAATGCTTATATACTTTTACTTGGTCAAACCAAGCAATTCAGCTATATTTAGAATCAGGAAAGACCATGGGCCCTATTGTCGTACAGGCACTATCGCTTGTGCACCGGTTTGCGCGCCTCTTATGCTATCATCTGCCTCCACCATCCAGTTTTGTGCCATGATCTAAGTGCAGACACAGGTGTAGGCATGGCCCAGGCCAAACCAGGCGTGTCCCTGCAAAATACTGGCCTTTGCGCGCCTCTTCCCTGCGTCTTATGCCATCATCTGCCTCTCGCAAGTGTCATTTTGCACTCTGGCCAAGATACCATCGCCAGGATCCGAGTGTAGACACAGCTTTGGCCCCATGCCAAACCAGGCGTGTCCCCGCAAAATGTTTGCCTTCTCCTATCGTCAGCATGCCGCAAATTCCTTGCGTGCACGCAATCTTAAGACCACTCAATAGCAGGTCTTATATAGCTCTTAGCCCTCAAACCCCCACTGTGCCTGAGCGCACCAGTATTCTCTGTGCAGTGCAGGGGAAATCCTGGCTTGGATACATTAGGCATGGATGTCCCGTTCTCTACAAAACCTTGTGCGCGCGCACACACTCTCCCCTCTCTTCAGAATGCCACGTTGATTTTCAACTATAGCTTACATTGCAGAAAAAACACACACCTTGATTTAAAAATGAGAATTTGTTTGTCATGGTTTTATTAGGCTACATAATTCCCGGCCACACAGGTCTGTGGTGTTAGGTGTATAACAGTAGATTACTTTTGAGAAAGTATACAGTAACCCCTTTCCCTGCAATTGCACGCATGCAATAGCTTAAGATGAACCCGAGTGGACAATTCTGATATATTGAAATAGGCTAGAATTAAATTAATATTTTTACATGTGTAGGCTATGTTATAGCGGAGCCTATATGAACAAAACGTCTAATTGCAGTAAGTGCATGCTTTGGAACAGAACACTATGGGGATATCCACTGCGTAACTGCGCGGCAGCCCTTTGTTGTGTTGTGTTTCAAATGGAATATCGTTCCATCAGCACCAATTCTCGAAATCACAATTTTTTATTAGTTTCTAATGGATTATCTACAGTATATTGAATCCAAAGTTGTTCCTCCTCCAATTCATTAGAGAAATGTCAGTATCTATTTTTTTCTGCCAGAGAGAGATTGAGAGAGATATGAAATGATGCTCACTGGCACTGCGGAGCAGTGGGGTGACAGGGCAAACTTTTTAATGAAAGGATAAACGGTTAACAAAATAGATTAAGAGTACCGTATTTAGTTTGATAAAGAATGCAGTGTTGGTATATGATGCGATGGGGATTACAGCATGCATCGGCAAATTCATTCAAAATCATTTGCCGATAGTTACATTCTTAAAATGAATAGACAACACCTGTTTGATATATTCCCTTGAATGCACATTAAAAATAACATTTGGGTGATTTATGTGAAAATTGTGAGGTGATTTTTGATTGATTTGATGTGTTGGGTCCTCCACCTCATGAAGGGTAAAGGGAGTGAGACAGGGCATCGGATTGTTCTGATTTGTGTAACGCCCAGACTCTGGGATCAGACCAATCCATGTGTCCTGCATAATTCTCGGTATAACCACACCCATTTAAAGGGCTCTATCGTCGCAAAGGCGGTAATTTTGCGCTTGTGCCCGAATAGCGCCGCGCAAAGCCCTAATTTTGGGCGTGTCAGCCCGCTGCGCTTGGCGTAATCTCGGCACAAACCTCCATATAGGCGTGTTTATGCCCAAAGCGTTCACATGTGTGCATCCCCCAAGCCAGCTTCCAACAGGCTGAGTGCAGGGTGCTTTTACTGAGACATAGGGCAAGGGGAATTACAGATAAGAAAGGCAGACTTGATACATGACAAGCAGACCAATAGTTTCCTAAAGCACAATATGACAGTGAAAATAATCCATCTGGGGGAAGGCAATTCTGCGCAAGTGGAAAAAACAAACAAGGATGAACTAGTTAGGATTCAATATACAGAAGATAAGCGAGATTCCATTTGAAACACATCAAAGGGCTGCTGCGCAAAACTGGATAGTGGAGGCAGACGATAAGTTAAGACGCAGGGAAGATAGCATAAGAGGTGCGCTAACAGGTGCGCAAACAATAGTGCCTGTATCACGATGGGGCCCAAAGTTTTTGTGACGGCCGCAAACGGCGGGAGGGAGGAAAAACACACCCACAATTTGGGCTCCGTGTAGCGCAAAACAAGCGCAAACGCAAAATTTTTGATAGGGCAGCATATATCATGTCACTTGGACCAAAACTTCAAACAATAGTGGATTTTTAATTTTTTTTTAATTAGTGAAATGTAATATGGTCTCTCATGAATCATCATCATCTATAGTGGAATGGCTTGGTTTGAAGTAGGCCAAAAAAAAAGAATGGCGGATGAAATCCCTTGGTTCATATGCCTAAACCGGTGGGGGGCGTGTCTTTGGCTCTCTATGTATGTGTGTATGTGTGTGTGTGTATGTGTGTATGTGTGTGTGTGTGTGTAACTCTAGTCAGCTGATGTGTCCCGACAGCTCCCTGCTGTTTCACTTCCTGTGGCTTCCACACAGCGGCAATTCTGTCTCCATGGTTGTGTGAGTTTGTGTGTGTGTCAGAGTGTGTGAAGATGTGTGTGTGTGTGTGTGTGTGTGACGTGTGGGTGTGTGTGTGTGTGTGTGTCAGAGTGTGTGAAGATGTGTGTGAGTGTGTGCGTCTGTGTGTGAGTGTACGTGTGTGTGTGTGTGTGTCAGAGTGTGTGAAGATGTGTGCGTCTGTATGTGAGTGTACGCATGTGTGTGTGTGTGTGTCAGAGTGTGTGAAGATGTGTGTGTGTGTGTGTGTGTGTGTCAGAGTGTGTGAGTGTGTGCGTCTGTGAGTGTACGTGTGTGTGTGTGTGTGTGTCAGAGTGTGTGAAGATGTGTGTGAGTGTGTGCGTCTGTATGTGAGTGTACGTGTGTGTGTGTGTGTGTGTGTGTCAGAGTGTGTGTCAGAGTATGTGAGTGTGTGTGTGTGTGTGTGCGTGTGTACAGTATGTGCCAGGCTCCCTGTGGTTTGATGGCCTCCCTGTCGTGTTAAGCGGTTTCCTGATGATAGATCTCTCTCCGCTCCCTCCTCGCTCCACACTGCCTGAAACACAAGACAGAGCAGCTTTCAAACGTGTGCGTGGGACATAATAGATAGTTCAGGCAGTGCGTTGCATCGGGGCCCATAGCGAGAGCAGGCGTCTGCGCCTGATGTAGCATTGTTTCACATATCTTATCCGCCTTGGGATAAGTGCTGTGTCACTGCATGACGTGATGTTTTTCCCTCTGTCTACACACTAGTCACTGTAGCTGGGCACTGAAGTGAAGACGACTTTTCAATGATGACAGCCTCTTCTCCGAGGTGGGGTGGGGGCCCAATCCCAATTCCCCCCTTGGCCCTACCACTTAGCCTGACCCCTCCTTGGCCCTACCACTTAGCCTGACCCCTCCTTGGCCCTACCACTTAGCCTGACCCCTCCTTGTTGTTTTATGCTTGGAATGTTGCTAAATGAGCTTGAAATGGAAATGCCATACACGAGAAGATGAGATAATTTATCCATTAATTTATTGAACCGTGAGAGCTGGTTAATCTTTTCGTGTGAACAACAGCTGAACACGGCTGTGTCTAATTCCTGGTATTTATGACATAATGATGGAGAAATATAATCGGTGTTTGGCAGTTTCTGTTTGTTTCGCAACATTTTGTCAGAGTTGGTAGATCGCCTGCCTACTAACACGAGGGTCGCAGGTTTGAGCCCCCGTGTTACCTCCGGCTTGGTCGGGTGTCCATACAGACACACTTGGCCATGTCTGCAGGTGGGAAGCCCGTTAAGGTTATGTGTCCTGGTCGCGAGTATACTTTTGGCAACCCAGTTTAGATGAAACCACGCCCGGACTCATTTGATTGGTCGCTGCAACCACACCTTGCCGCCCTGCCAAGTAAGCCACTCCTCTGAACTCCTCCACCGAAGTGAGGCGCGCGTACACACACACACACACGTCAGTGTTCCCCACCACCACTGACGACCCCGAAGTCGAGTTTGTTTTCCCCATTTCCCCCCGTGTTTCCTTCCCCTGGAGATGTGTGGCTCGGAGAACTAGGAGCAGGGGCAGCGCATCCCGGCTTCATTATGTAACACAGAAAACACACTGGACTTTGGGGAAAGAGTTCTCTTTGACCTGTGCCTGCCTGTTTGTCAGGGCTGGCGGAGGGCAGCCCTGAGGTTTAATCTAAACTGGGTTGCCAGGTATACAGGGGGCGCCTGTTCGGGGGGGTTAGGACTTCCGGGTTTGGCATGGGGATTTCATTCCTTATTCCTTTTCCCTAGACGTTTGGAAACCTCATTGTAGAAAGAGTTTTACTTTGCCAAATCAAGCGATGCAAAAATATGATATATTAGCAGCTCTATCCAGAATCAGGAGAGATCATAGAACATTTCACTCGGACCAAAAAGGGTGAAATAAAATGTAATTTCCCCCCTGCTGTTTTTGGTTTTGTTTAGGTGGTGACTATAAGAGCAATATAGTGACATGCAGTGCAAATATCTGTTGAAGATTGTGCTGCTTGTGTTTTTGTTTGGTTTGTTTGTTTTACCGCTCAGGGACCCACTCATTTACAATAACAGCATTCTATCTCCTCTGTCCTTCTGCTTTCACTGTCCTCTCCACATGCTTCTCCTGTCTGCTCACATCAGGTCTGAAAGCCTGACAGGGTTTGCACAGCCGCCTCGTGTTAGCACAGCAATCTGTTTGGCTCCACTGACATGAAGTGGGTCCAGTATGATGATGAGAGCAGCAAAGCGCTGCCCACTGCACATGCTAACACTTTGTGGGTCCAGTATGATGATGAGAGCAGCAAAGCTATGTCCCCTGCACATGCTAACACTTTACCGTTGACAGTGCGTTCAGTAATCACAGGCCAATGTCTCAGCCAATCAGCAGTGAGGACCGGGTGTGTCTGTCTCTTCGAGGTGATGTAGATGACTGTTCTCCTGAAGAAACCACAGAAGAAGAAGTGGAGTCAGAGCACATAGACACACACGTACATGTACATGCACGCGCACGCACTAACACACCAAGGCCTCTATCTTCCGACAGGCACTATCCCTAAATAGCGCTTTGCGCACTGTTTGCGCATTCCTTAAGGCACGGAAGATAGCATTCCCCAGTGCGCCGTCCGCCAGGTGTTCTGCCGAGTTTTGCTCCCCCGCCGAGCAGCAAAAAAAAACATCCCCACCTCACGGGAGCTACTTATACATACATACAGAAATGTAACTGATTCAAAGTGGTATAATTGTCTGGTAGACGTGACCTCCCTGATTTCTAAGTTAAAACAGCCCCGAAATATGTTGGGGATGCAATTCTCGGCGGGCATGCGGAAACGTTCACGGCACCTGTCGCAAGCGCAAATTAGATTTAGAGTCTGCAGACTGAAGATGGCTTTGTAGCCGAAACGTTTCTGTTCAGTTTTCTTTCTTTTGTTTCACCTTGGTAGCACCTTTGTATTGTTTTGTATATTCATTTGTGGTCCATTAAACATATGGCATCTTCACATCCGTGAACCTTTGGAGTGGACATTCCATTTTTTCTATCAGTGTGCGAGCTTCTCCTGGTTCCTTCTTGACAATTTTTTGGCCTACGCACCTGATGTGAGTGTTTCTTTGGACTTGTAGCAAGAGCGCAAACACCCTATCTCATTTTTGGTTAGTGATACTAAAACATGTTTTTTGAGCTGTAACCTGAATTACATGACTGTCCGTTATGTAACACAGGGGTTCCCAACCTTTTTTGCGCCAAGGACCGGTAGATACTGTACATTGGGGGAAAAAAGTTGTGGACCGGTTGTCAATTTTTAGTTACACATATATTTACTCACCAGGTGGTGACAAAGGGTAAATAACAGCCTTTTCATCTGTCAATAAAGACACTTTCACAATTATGCACAGTGATTTGATTTCAGCCTATATAATTTCTAAAAGTAGATTAATGATCAAACATTTCCATTTATGTAGCCTACAGTATTTATGTTTTTGTTTCAACTACAAACATAAATAAATGTCAACTTGAAACTATGTTTCAACTACCACACACAGCCTATAATATGATAGCCTATGTTTATTATTATTATTTTATTGTATTTATTTTTTTATAAAAAAAAAAAAGATCTTTGGACATAATAAATCGATATCAAAGGAGTAAAATAAAAATCGATTCAAAATCGGAGAATCGATTTTTTTTAACCCAGCCCTAATCAGAACTCTAAACTCCCCCCTCACTTCACACACACCCTCTTTCCTTGTCGCCTCTTGTTCTTCTTCTTCTTCTTCTTCTGTGGTGTTTTATGCCACCTTCTGGATTTATCCATCCACTGTTTCCCTACATTATGTACATGAGCTGTCTGTCACTCGACATCAACAGCCCCTTGTCGCCTCGTTCCAGACCTACTGTAAATCTCGGGGAGTAACACGACTACACACGGGGAGTAACACACAGGTGACTACACACAAAGTTGTTTATAGAAGCGGCTGCAGTGCTTAAAAAGTACAATACCAGTACCAATATCAGTACCCTTATAGTGATACTGATATATACCATATATATATATATATATATATATATATATATATACCAATAGAGGACTTCAATCGATACCTTAGCTATACTTTCAAACGTTTTGGTGGCATCTCGGCACGCTGAACTTCCAACTCTGTCATGTATGCGCTCAAGTTCACCACAGACTGTATGGGTGTAGCTGCTGCTCAAGTTCACCACAGACTGTATGGGTGTAGCTGCTGCTCAAGTTCACCACAGACTGTATGGGTGTAGCTGCTGCTCAAGTTCACCACAGACTGTATGGGTGTAGCTGCTGCTCAAGTTCACCACAGACTGTATGGGTGTAGCTGCTGCTCAAGTTCACCACAGACTGTATGGGTGTAGCTGCTGCTCAAGTTCACCACAGACTGTATGGGTGTAGCTGCTGCTCAAGTTCACCACAGACTGTATGGGTGTAGCTGCTGCTCAAGTTCACCACAGACTGTATGGGTGTAGCTGCTGCTCAAGTTCACCACAGACTGTATGGGTGTAGCTGCTGCTCAAGTTCACCACAGACTGTATGGGTGTAGCTGCTGCAGTTCACCACAGACTGTATGGGTGTAGCTGCTGCTCAAGTTCACCACAGACTGTATGGGTGTAGCTGCTGCGGTTCACCACAGACTGTATGGGTGTAGCTGCTGCGGTTCACCACAGACTGTATGGGTGTAGCTGCTGCAGTTCACCACAGACTGTATGGGTGTAGCTGCTGCTCAAGTTCACCACAGACTGTATGGGTGTAGCTGCTGCAGTTCACCACAGACTGTATGGGTGTAGCTGCTGCTCAAGTTCACCACACACTGTATGGGTGTAGCTGCTGCTCAAGTTCACCACACACTGTATGGGTGTAGCTGCTGCAGTTCACCACAGACTGTATGGGTGTAGCTGCCGTGGGTGTAGGGTGACTGTATGGGTGTAGCTGCTGCGGTAGTGTTCACCACAGACTGTATGGGTGTAGCTGCTGCGGTAGTGTTCACCACAGACTGTATGGGTGTAGCTGCTGTGGGTGTAGGGTGTAGGGTGACTGTATGGGTGTAGCTGCTGCGGTAGTGTTCACCACAGACTGTATGGGTGTAGCTGCTGCGGTAGTGGGCCAATCACATGTTGCATTACATTGAAGAAAGTTTCCATACTACTTAGTATTATAGTACTTAGGGTTATACCTTTAAATGTATCAAGTACTGATACCCAGCCCTAAAATAAAGAGGGAAATCATTGCTTTTTGGACCGATAATCATCATCTCTGGAAGTTTGACATCATCCAGCCTTTGACTGCAGTCAAATCTGCAGTCTGCAGATAAGCATGTCTCTAAGTTTTCTATTTGTAAGTGATTTTTAGGCTCGATGGAGATGTATAATTGCGTATCATCCACGGAGGAATGAAAACCACATTTATGACAAAGATTACTGAGAGGCAAATGGAAAATAGAACTGTGCCAAGGACGGAACCCTGTGGTGCACCATAATTGACCATAACAGGATCTGAAGTGGAGTTGTGAACAAAATGTGAAATGTGAATCTGTTAGACAGATCTGAACCGGCGTGACACAGCAGCTCCAGTGATGCCAACATGATTCTCCGGACAATGCAGGATTATATGTTAGGGTCAGCAGAGTTGAACGGCTAGAGTTGCACAATACTAGAATTTCTAACTTTGATACCGATACCCAGGAGAATATCAATACTCAATACCATTTTTCATACCGGGGGTGGTGGGGGGGGTCGGGGGGGGGGGATGGGGGTGTCATTGACAGCACATCAAGAGGCATGAAAATAGATGAAGACAGAACAATGGACGGACAGACAAGCTTCTCCATAATCTAGGCCTGATAAAACTTGCCCAATTGTATGTGTGATGTTATTCCCCATAGTAGCCATTTCATTGCAGTGAGACCATTTTTCGAAAACTTGACATCACTGTATAAAATGAGATATTGTGACCTCTAGGACAGAGGTTCCCAACTTAAGAGTGTCGCATCCCCCCCCCGCCCCCCACAAAAAAATCTCTATGAACTAAATTGCGTGCAGTGTACTGAGTGCACTATACCTGATAGCCCAATGAATTATAAATAAACAGAAAGCTATTTGCAGCATATCTTTAACCTAATTGTGCTGAAATGATAACAGACTCAGAGCTGATCAGCGTGCACCTGTCCATATTCAGCTGTGATTATGGTTATGTAGCACTGTGGCGTGGCTAACGTTAATCAGTAGTTAGAAAGGAGGAGAGCGAGACAGTAAATACTTTCTCAAGCTAGCCCAGATTTATTCCAGTAACATTTAGCTATTTGGAGCATTGACCGCATATGACGCCATTATCACTCACTAGCTTGTAATTCTCATAAGGTACGTAATGTAACGTTAGCCGCTCATTAACAGCTCATTAACAGCTGACATGGCTGTGTGCTGAAAAGTGTCCATTGTTTGTGCTCGATAGCTGACCCATTTAATCGTTAATTTAATCACTGCGCTTCTTTCAGCCTAGATAGCCTGCTAACTGGTATTCTGCTCTGTTACTTCTGCTCTGTTGTGTGCGCTTCCAGAAAAGTTCTGTGTTGCACTTTTACTTACGAAATAGATTTTATGGAGTGCAGACCACTTGCGAACCACCGGCAGTACCTCCACGGACCACCAGTGAGGCCGCAGCCCACACTTTGGGAATCACTGCTCTAGGATAATCACAGTCTCATGAAGCTTTACAACCACAAACTAGGACATTCAGCAGATGTGGTTTTGACTATAAGGGGGTTTCTGATCCATTTCCGGAACAAAAAATACAAATAAATGCAATCTCCAAATGTCAAACGTTTTTGATACAAATGGTGTCTATGGTGTCTTAATTTGGTATTTTGGAGCGATTTCTGGCCATTAATCGATTCTCGAGTATCTTTAGAACAAATGGGTGACATCACAGTGACTCACTCTGTCCATATACCGTATTTTAGTAGGGGTGGGCAACTAGTGGCCCGCGCTGGAATTGCGACAAATTATTTTCTTTCTTTTTTTTACAGTGCACCTGAATGCAACATGAAAGATACCCGCTGAATAAGTGTCCAAATGTTCATGTAATTCTGGCCAGTACTCCACTTCTGTTATAACATTTCAGTCTGGAATATGGAATATCTTTCAATAGTCTTTATGACTACTGTAAAAGGCTAAAAGTAATCTCATGTGTAAGAAATGAATGTTCTACATTGTAGCAAAAAGTAAAAACAAGTAGTAAACAAGTAGTAAACAAGTAAAAATTTAAATAATTAACTCATTGGTTTTGGATTTATTTAGCTTCAAGAGTGCATTTTTGTTCGTGTGACCCTCAACACAGGCTTTGAGAATCCCGGGCCACTTACTGATTATGCTTAAATTAACACACTCATATTCTGGTTTATTTCAAGAAAAACATTTTGGCTAGTGGAAATTCTAATTGGCCGGTAACTTTAAAATCTAGCAGCCATATTGGCAGGTGGTCAAAAAAGTTAATTTCAAGCCTTGCAGGGAGAGCAGGTGGTGACATAGGAGTGAATGAGAAAAGGATCAATATTGGTGGTTAAGACTGAATAATGACATCACAACTCAGTGGTGTAGTGGAGGGTAGACGCAGGTAGACGGAGTCTACCCACTTATTTTTCAGATGGTTTTGAGTCTACCCCCTTCCAATCTGGGAACCCATCCGTTAAAAAAAAGTCTGCCTGGAGAGATTAACCCACTTCTACCGGCAGATTGAGATTCCACCAGGAAACGCTGCATTAGGACCTCGAGGCAGACACCGGAGCTGGTCACAGCCTGTCTAGTGAACACCTGTGTCCACCAGACACGTCCCCGAAGCGGCTCTCTGCTCTGCTCCACTAAACAAATCGGCCTCTGTATTTTCACTTATCTCGTCAAGCAGCACAGAGCAGATCGAGCTGGGCAGGTATTCACGAGAATAATAAAATAAAACATCCTCTCGATTTTCAAAATAAAACCTGTTACTGTATGTCAAGAGAGAAACAGTCACACATTGGGGGGGGGGGCAATTTAGCCTGCTTTCTATAATAATGCATCCCTCAATTACTTGAATGCTTTCATTATTTTTGGCAGCTACTTGGGTTCAAATTAACTTAGTGAGTTGGTTTGAAATGTGTGTATCAAATTCAGTAATGTTCAAGTTATGGTCGCCTAATCGTTCTCATTGTTACATTGTAGCCTATAATTCAATCAAAATGTTGTTGTTTTTGTAGACACCAATAATGACTGCCCAGCAAAAGTAGTTTGCTAGTACTAGTAATAACTATACTAGTAAGTATAGTTATATAGAAAAGCAGCCTGGGGGGGGGGGGGGGGCGTAAATTACACTCTACCCACTTCTCCAGGGACCACTACACCACTGTCACAACTGTTCATTTAAAATGAGTTATTCCTCTAAAGCTGGCTTCAAATGCCCCCGTTCGGCCCCCAGCCCTCAGCAAAATCTGGCCCTCTGATAGCGAGGACATTTTGTTGTGGCCCTCTCTATCATCAAAGTTGCCCATCCCTGTTTTAGACGGTCTATGGACCACACACTCTGTCACACTCACCATGTGGGCAGGGCTGTCGTCCTGAGTGTGTTCTTCCTCCTCCCCCTCTTCCTCACTTTGGTGTCTCTGCTCTTCCTCCAGCTCTGAGCTCGACTCCTCGTCCTGCCATGCCTCCTCGCTCTGACACTCTGCCTTCCTCTGCTCTGCTCACACACACACAAACATGCGCACGTACACACACACATACATGCACGGACACATGCATGCACACCCACGCACGTGCACACACACACACACACACACACACACACACACACACACACACACACACACACACACACACACACACAGGCTTAGTTAACTAAACCCTTAATTAACTGTTAACTAATGAGGCTAGTAATCATGTCATGATGGTGTTCATGTTACCTAAGGTATTGTGGTTGGGTCGAGGCATGAAGTCACTGAGAGCAAGCTTACGGTCAACGCTTTTAATGATAGGGTTACTTAATGCTTAATAAGCATCATTACATTCTCATCAGTATCTCATGAAATGGAAATGTTGTTAGCTGCTCCAGTGAATAGGACAAACTTAGGATACGACTTGACAACCGGAGACAATCTATTCCGCTCAGCTCATATAATCTTGAAACCTTTGGCTCAGAGCCAGGAAGCTAATGTTATGCTAGCAAGTTTCAAAATCAATAACATTGTGTACAGTTGATAAACAGTGAATATAATTTATCAGTATGTTTAATAACAAGACCAGCTAGCTATCCAGCCATATTATTGTCCCCAGATCAACAATCAGAATTGAGTATTCACCCAGGACAAAGAAAATTGGCGTATGAACAGGCGAGGCAGAGGGGCAACCAGCAATACACGGAAGCTTGCCCTGTGTCAACATGGAGGATTTTCTCTCTCTCATCAACAGCTCTGTGCTGGAGACAATTCTGCTCCTCTCTCTCTCTCTCTCTCTCTCTCCTCGCCTGTTCACGCACATTTTCTCTGTCCGAGAATAATATTCATGTGTAGAGTCGTTACCATGTTGCCAGACACTATAATGACAGTTTGAGTCTCCCAGCCGCAAAACAAGCAGTTTTAGCGAACGTGGAATGACGGTGCGCAATTGCCCGACTGGGTTACACTGGTAGTAGTTTGACGAGCTGTAAACAAGGCTATCTCGATGAGTACTCAACCAATTTGAAAAATTATGTCAGGATGAGTCCCTTAGACACATACAGTGTGGAAAATAGGGTCCAGGGTGAAAAAAAACAAAATGATCCTTTAAGGAAGGGAGAAAGGAGAGCTGTACATTCCAAATTGCATGTTATCGTTGTAGTTCTTGTGGAAAAATGAAAATATGATTGCTTTACTGTTTACCAATGTACCCTGATTTGCAATAAAAAATATTCTTAAGAAAAAAAAGAATGCAAAGACATGTTAACTGGCTCGTTAAACTCGCATTCCAGGAATAACGTTAAAGTCCCTGGAAACCAGAAATATTTTTTTATTATTTAGCATTTTGAGTTCATCACATCACAGGAACAAGGAATGTTAATAAGCCACCAGCCAAATTTGAACGATGATGAACGTCGCAAAGTATATAAATTTAGGTTTGACAGTCATGACAAAAGTCATGAGAATCAATTAGATTTTAGAGTGTATTTTCTCCCGCGGACTGTGTGGGCGTGTCCCGTGTGTGTGTGTGCGTGCAAGACTGCAGGTCTCCGAGAGAGAGAGCGAGAGAGAGAGAGAGAAGGAAAGAGAGATGGAGTGTGTGTGTGCGCGTGTGTGTGTGTTCGCTCGTTGCTCGGAGAGCACACAGGGTGGGAGGGAGACAGACAGACACTGAGCGAGCGCTGTGGGGGCAAGAAGGTTTTTATAAGAACGGACAAAAGGAAAAGGGCGGGTTGCGCGCGTGTACAAAGGTTATATAGAGCTTATGACGTCATAAGATTTTGCATTTGAGCATCTCACGCGCTGCTGTCTTCAATGAGGAAGTGGAAATCCAGACCTTGTAGAAAAGTGGCGATTTTCGGGCTTTGGGTTGAAAGTAATGTCTCATACTTTCTGAGGCACACAATTACTCACATAAGACCCTAAATAACATAGTTAGAACGTTTTTGTGGATTTTGGTTTCCAGGGACTTTAATGTCTGCGGGTCTTACCCACGGCCCCACGGAGATTCCAGACCGGCAGGCGGCACATTTGCCTCGGCTTTCAAACAGCAAAACACGCGGCGCCAACCAGTTCCTCGGTTATCTGCGGATCCCACTCGCGTAGCACCACAACATGCTGAATCCCACTCAATTTGTGGGCAGAACACGCCAGGATTGGCCAACGCCAAATCCAGTCCCCAGAATTGTCAAATCAAATCATCGACATGCTATAGCCCGCCTCTCAACCCTCTGTCATCTCAGGCAAGATTTGTTTTCAGTCCGATACGTCTCTGACCCTCGCGCCACTTGGGTTCAGCTCGTCTTTAAGCATTCGCCCCCGCCCACTTATTTGTTATTGGTTATTTTTTTAAATTAGACTGTTGTTACAATCATATTTTCTTTTGTTAGTGCAACTTTTTTCTTTTACTAAATTGAAAATGTGAGGAATCTGCTGCATGTGTGTGTGTTTGTGTCACCTGTGGCGGTGATGTGTGTGTCTTCTGTGATCTGCTCCAATCTTCCCAGTAAGGCCTCGATGTTGGCTTTAATCTGAGTCAACTCCGACTTGATCGCCTGGAGCTCTGTACCTTTCACTGCTGGAAGAGGGAGAGAGAGAGACAGATGGGGAGAGAGAAGGAGAGAGGGGGAGAGACAGGGAGATAGAGAAGGAGAGAGAGGGGGAGAGAGAGGAGAGAGAAGGGGGGAGAGAAGGAGAGAGAGAGAAGGGGAGAGATGGGGAGAGAGAAGGAGAGCGAGGGGGGGGAGAGAAGGAGAGAGAGGGGGAGAGAGATGGGGAGAGAGAGAGAAGGAGAGAGATGGGGAGAGAGAAGGAGAGAGAGGGGGTCAGGGAGAGAGAAACAGAGAGGGGGTAGGGTCAGAATGCAAGTCAACACTAAATAGGATTGAGACAGAAGCAGAAGAACATGGAATCACTGGGGGATGATTGAAAAGGAGATAAATGGATGATTGAGATAGAAAGGTGGGAGAGAGAAATGGAGGTGGATGGATGGGAGGTTGGCGTCAGAATGCAAGTAGAGAGAGAGGGGGGGGGGAGAGAGAAACGATGACATGATTGAAAAGGAGAGAAATGAAAGCTGAAGGTAGAGACAGGTCACCAGAGAGATGAAAGCTGAAGGTAGAGACAGGTCACCATTGAAAAGGAGAGAGATGAAAGCTGAAGGTAGAGACAGGTCACCATTGAAAAGGAGAGAGATGAAAGCTGGAGGTAGAGACAGGTCACCAGAGAGATGAAAGCTGGAGGTAGAGACAGGTCACCAGAGAGATAAAAGCTGAAGGTAGAGACAGGTCACCAGAGAGATCAAAGCTGGAGGTAGAGACAGGTCACCATTGAAAAGGAGAGAGATGAAAGCTGAACGTAGAGACAGGTCACCATTGAAAAGGAGAGAGATCAAAGCTGGAGGTAGAGACAGGTCACCATTGAAAAGGAGAGAGATGAAAGCTGAAGGTAGAGACAGGTCACCATTGAAAAGGAGATAGATAAAAGCTGAAGGTAGAGACAGGTCACCATTGAAAAGGAGAGAGATGAAAGCTGAAGGTAGAGACAGGTCACCATTGAAAAGGAGAGAGATCAAAGCTGGAGGTAGAGACAGGTCACCATTGAAAAGGAGAGAGATCAAAGCTGAAGGTAGAGACAGGTCACCATTGAAAAGGAGAGAGATCAAAGCTGAAGGTAGAGACAGGTCACCATTGAAAAGGAGAGAGATCAAAGCTGGAGGTAGAGACAGGTCACCATTGAAAAGGAGAGAGATCAAAGCTGAAGGTAGAGACAGGTCACCATTGAAAAGGAGAGAGATCAAAGCTGAAGGTAGAGACAGGTCACCATTGAAAAGGAGAGAGATCAAAGCTGAAGGTAGAGACAGGTCACCATTGAAAAGGAGAGAGATGAAAGCTGCAGGTAGAGACAGGTCACCAGAGAGATGAAAGCTGGAGGTAGAGACAGGTCACCATTGAAAAGGAGAGAGATGAAAGCTGAAGGTAGAGACAGGTCACCATTGAAAAGGAGAGAGATCAAAGCTGAAGGTAGAGACAGGTCACCATTGAAAAGGAGAGAGATCAAAGCTGGAGGTAGAGACAGGTCACCATTGAAAAGGAGAGAGATCAAAGCTGGAGGTAGAGACAGGTCACCATTGAAAAGGAGAGAGATCAAAGCTGAAGGTAGAGACAGGTCACCATTGAAAAGGAGAGAGATCAAAGCTGGAGGTAGAGACAGGTCACCATTGAAAAGGAGAGAGATCAAAGCTGGAGGTAGAGACAGGTCACCATTGAAAAGGAGAGAGATCAAAGCTGGAGGTAGAGACAGGTCACCATTGAAAAGGAGAGAGATCAAAGCTGGAGGTAGAGACAGGTCACCATTGAAAAGGAGAGAGATGAAAGCTGCAGGTAGAGACAGGTCACCATTGAAAAGGAGAGAGATCAAAGCTGGAGGTAGAGACAGGTCACCATTGAAAAGGAGAGAGATGAAAGCTGGAGGTAGATCAGAGATCACTTATATCTCAGATTTACTCCTCCATTATGTCCTTTAATAATACATATGTTGTGAAAGCTAAATCAGCCTGGGAGGAGGAAATAGTATATAGGAAAAAGGAAATGCTGAGTTCTCTGATGATTGTTGGGCTGGAGCAGTTGATAGGGTTACTTCTACAACATCATGTGCTCGGCTGGGTCTCATACAATTCAAGATGCTGCACAGGCTCCATTATTCTAAAGCCAGACTGTCACAAATCTATCCCAATGTAGAGAACACATGTGACAGATGTAGCCACGCCCCTGCTTACATTCATTTTGGGACATATTCTTTAAAACCCTATCTTACATCTTAGGAATCGAGCTGCAGCCGTGTCCCCTGATTGCAATTTTTGGCGTTCCTGCTATTATTTTAAATTTGCACACCAAACACCTAGACTAACAGTTTGACCTATCCTGACCACCTGACATGTCTTGACACAAGTTGTTTGATGAGAGACACAAGACAAACCTTGTCAGGATTCCGTGCCTCTCATTTCAGTGCGGCCAGCTTCATGCAGACGACAACAACAAAGCAACAAAGGTGCGGACAATCACAACACTAGCCTCAATGCGACTCATCAGCTCTCAACAGCTGGTCATTACGACATCAAAGTGAAAAGATGACAAGATGACTATCTCCGTAAAGTATATGGGCTGCTGGGGGGTTGAATTAACCAATTAACTTCGTATATATTCGAACAAATTGAGGGGCAATTAAAGTTTGTTCAAACGTTATTTTTGGAAAAAGTGACAGCTCCACTGGGCACGGGGATTATAAAAGTGCTTCATTAAATGTGAAATGGCTGTTAGTACCCCTTGCTCTTAACTGTTGTAAGTGTATACTGTATGCATGTGTATGTATAAAAAATAAAAATAAAAATATGAAAAGGAGAGAGATGAAAGCTGAAGGTAGAGACAGGTCACCATTGAAAAGGAGAGAGATGAAAGCTGAAGGTAGAGACAGGTCACCAGAGAGATGAAAGCTGGAGGTAGAGACAGGTCACCAGAGAGATGAAAGCTGGAGGTAGAGACAGGTCACCATTGAAAAGGAGAGAGATGAAAGCTGAAGGTAGAGACAGGTCACCATTGAAAAGGAGAGAGATCAAAGCTGGAGGTAGAGACAGGTCACCATTGAAAAGGAGAGAGATGAAAGCTGAAGGTAGAGACAGGTCACCATTGAAAAGGAGAGAGATGAAAGCTGAAGGTAGAGACAGGTCACCATTGAAAAGGAGAGAGATCAAAGCTGCAGGTAGAGACAGGTCACCAGAGAGATGAAAGCTGGAGGTAGAGACAGGTCACCATTGAAAAGGAGAGAGATGAAAGCTGAAGGTAGAGACAGGTCACCATTGAAAAGGAGAGAGATCAAAGCTGGAGGTAGAGACAGGTCACCATTGAAAAGGAGAGAGATGAAAGCTGAAGGTAGAGACAGGTCACCATTGAAAAGGAGAGAGATGAAAGCTGCAGGTAGAGACAGGTCACCATTGAAAAGGAGAGAGATGAAAGCTGGAGGTAGAGACAGGTCACCATTGAAAAGGAGAGAGATAAAAGCTGGAGGTAGAGACAGGTCACCATTGAAAAGGAGAGAGATCAAAGCTGGAGGTAGAGACAGGTCACCATTGAAAAGGAGAGAGATGAAAGCTGGAGGTAGAGACAGGTCACCATTGAAAAGGAGAGAGATAAAAGCTGGAGGTAGAGACAGGTCACCATTGAAAAGGAGAGAGATCAAAGCTGCAGGTAGAGACAGGTCACCATTGAAAAGGAGAGAGATCAAAGCTGGAGGTAGAGACAGGTCACCATTGAAAAGGAGAGAGATGAAAGCTGGAGGTAGATCAGAGATCACTTATATCTCAGATTTACTCCTCCATTATGTCCTTTAATAATACATATGTTGTGAAAGCTAAATCAGCCTGGGAGGAGGAAATAGTATATAGGAAAAAGGAAATGCTGAGTTCTCTGATGATTGTTGGGCTGGAGCAGTTGATAGGGTTACTTCTACAACATCATGTGCTCGGCTGGGTCTCATACAATTCAAGATGCTGCACAGGCTCCATTATTCTAAAGCCAGACTGTCACAAATCTATCCCAATGTAGAGAACACATGTGACAGATGTAGCCACGCCCCTGCTTACATTCATTTTGGGACATATTCTTTAAAACCCTATCTTACATCTTAGGAATCGAGCTGCAGCCGTGTCCCCTGATTGCAATTTTTGGCGTTCCTGCTATTATTTTAAATTTGCACACCAAACACCTAGACTAACAGTTTGACCTATCCTGACCACCTGACATGTCTTGACACAAGTTGTTTGATGAGAGACACAAGACAAACCTTGTCAGGATTCCGTGTCTCTCATTTCAGTGCGGCCAGCTTCATGCAGACGACAACAACAAAGCAACAAAGGTGCGGACAACCACAACACTAGCCTCAATGCGACTCATCAGCTCTCAACAGCTGGTCATTACGACATCAAAGTGAAAAGATGACAAGATGACTATCTCCGTAATGTATATGGGCTGCTGGGGGGTTGAATTAACCAATTAACTTCGTATATATTCGAACAAATTGAGGGGCAATTAAAGTTTGTTCAAACGTTATTTTTGGAAAAAGTGACAGCTCCACTGGGCACGGGGATTATAAAAGTGCTTCATTAAATGTGAAATGGCTGTTAGTACCCCTTGCTCTTAACTGTTGTAAGTGTATACTGTATGCATGTGTATGTATAAAAAATAAAAATAAAAATGGCAAAGAAACAGGATGCGTTGGGAATGAGACCCGGGCTGAAATGACATTTAAAACTAAACTTACAGAGACACAGAGATAAGGTACAAAGAGAGAGAAAACAAGATAGATAGATAGATAGATAGATAGATAGATAGATAGATAGAGTAGGTGGAACTTACATCTTTGTTTGTCGCCGTTGCTGGTGGGGAGGACGGAGGCGTTGCGCGCCAGCAGCTTGACCGGCAGCGATTTGACCCGGCGCAGCAGAGGCACGGCCACCCGGGGGCGCTTGACGGCCAGCACCCGAGGGACCGGGGACACCCTGCCACGATACTCAAACAACCTGAGGAGAGGGGGAGTGAGAGAGAGGAGGAGAGAGAAGAGGAGAGGAATCAGGAGGAATCTTTTTAGTGCAATAGATAAAGAGATCATACAATATACATGTCTTTATTTTGTACATTTCCACACTTTGCAAACACGTTGGATTTTGGTTAGACAAACTAAAACAACTTGGTTAAGGTTAGGGTTATGATTTGGGTTAATGTTAAATAACAAAGACGTTAAATGTGTCTACATGTGACTACAGTCCTATTCACACAGGACAGTGTAGAAGTGTGGAATAACATTTTCGGTGAAGCAAGATTTAGCTATATTTCAAGAAAAGTGGCAGCAGTGTAGAAGCTATAGTGTAGAAGTGAGTGACTAAGCTAACCATAACATACCATAACAGCACAAATAATTGACAAAAATCTCTAAATAAATATACAGTATTTACCCTAATGAGAAAAGGAGCAAATATTGATAGTTAAAACAGAATAATGACATCACAACAGTCGAATCCTAATGTGAATTTAAAATGAGATAATCTGGCTTCAAACGGCCAACATTTTAGAAAAACAGACAACAATGGTGCCCCTGATTATATCCTGTAACTCCCACAAGGTGGCGTAGCTTCACAGTAAACATGTAACACATGAACCAATCAACATCACATGTGTGAAGAGGCTTGACAATGTGATTTCAGTTTGGACAGATGCATGTGAGCAATTAAAAAAGTAAATACATACAAGTCCAGGATGATACCATAAAATAAAATAAAATGTGTCTAAAATGTGCAAAGGGACATAAGAGTGAATTCTCTCATGATTACACAGTGTGTAAGGGTTAGGGTTAGGGGCCTATGAAAGATTTGTAGCTGTGGTGGCCAGCATGGCGAGCAGCTGTATAAGTCACTCTGTTGGTCAGTCGGTCGGTAAAAAGTTCACCACCCTTTAGCGGGCACAGTTTTCACCCATAGGAGGCAGAAATTTGGCAGGGAGTGTGTGTGTGTGTGTGTGTGTGTGTGTGTGTGTGTGTTAAGGTGACCAGATTTCTGAAATGAAAATCAGGGACATTCCCAGTTCGGCACTCAATATCATTAAAATATCCAATGTTATAATCTATGAAATACAAAAACGAGACAATCCAAAATTTTGCCTAAGTTTGGAGCGTCTGGTCACCTTAGTGTGTGTGTGTGTGTGGAGGAAATATGTGTGATGGCTAATCTTGGTGGTGGCTGTCTTCAGTGGGAATCTTCTGGGTTTCACGGGAGTTTAAGATCTGACCTGGGGTCAGTGGCGCATGGGGCTCTGTCTGTGTTTTCTTCCTTGCTCCTCACAGCTGATTAGGAGATGCGGAGCAGGTGTGCAGGGAGCGGGCAGAGCGAGACGCCACACAACACACACACACGCAACACGAGAGAACAAACCTGCAGCCATGGCCGTAACTACCATTGAGAACACAAAGGTCATGACCTTGTTATTTTTTTATTTTTTTATAGAAAAATAGCCCCGGCCCCCAGATCTATTCAACTGTTATTCATGTTTTAAAGCCTTCAAATAACATGATATATGACATAGTTGATCAGAAATGCAACAATTTGCTTCCTCTCTGTGTGCTATATAGAAGGAAGAGACAACTCACCACAACGTTCACATTTTGCATTGAGGCTAGATTGGGGCTAGACTTTGGGGACAGTTCTATTGAAGTGAATGGGTAAGTAACTCCCCTGTAAGTGATGTTTGTGTAGATGGGCCATTGTATTTAATCCAGCAGTATTCTACCATGTGACCTGTATGCAGAATATATATTATGTGGGGAGACATTTATTTTTTGTATCATTGTAAAGCAACAGCACAGTAAAGAGGATATTAATCTAACATGATGTCTGTAGTTCTTTATAGATCTAGCCTCTTAAAGGAGAATTTCGGTTTTTTTGAACCTGGATCCATCTCCTGGCATTAATTATGATTTGGCCACTCACCAGGCGATCTCCGCGGCGTTTCTGGCCGTCCTAGCGTTGTTTTGACATCAATAGCGTCCAAGTCAGTTGTAAAATGGAGCTGACTTGGGGCCAAGTGTGAGCCTGTCTTTCCTGCATCTAAATAGCTATTTTTATTCCCGTTTTCGCCAAATATCGTCAGAATCTGATCCCTCAAGAAGCACCACAGTGATATTTCGCCAAAGGCTGTTTCCTGGAGTCCCACAGGGATCAAATTACCTCAAACGTGATCTCGGTCACCAAGTCTCGTGAAGTCCCGCGATACTTTCCTGCCGACTGACCAAGTACAGGAGGACGCTTTGCGGTGGTGGTTTTAGCGCAACCTATGTGGGGTTTGGCATAACCTTCGTTATTTCGAATCCCACATAGATGTCAAAACAACGCTAGGACGGCCAGAAACGCCGCGGAGATCGCCTGGTGAGTGGCCAAATCATAATTAATGCCAGGAGATGGATCCAGGTTAAAAAAAAAACGAAATTCTCCTTTAATTTTGCTCTCAAAGTGCACCAGATTGAAGCATTTCACTTTAAAATGGACACAATTTTCCATGCCATGCTAAAATGACCTCAGTATTTCTCAAATCCTGGATACGACCATGCCTGCAACTGAGGCGTGATTTCTAACCCCACATAGGATAAGCAATAACCACGCCCTGTGGCGCCGGGATTGGCCAGGAGCATTGAAGCTTGGGACTAAAGCACCTGGGGTTTTTCATCTTTTAAAATAAAGATGTTTAAAAAACGATTGCTTGTTACATTTTCAGTGCTGTACCTTTTCTCTGGGTAAGAATTGAGCTTGAAATTAACGATTATCATACATTATATTATATGAGCTATGAACGTGAACACAACACCGTTTATATTATTGCATGTTTTTGTAGATTGTGTACATTGTGTAGATTACAATTATTATGCTTATTATTATTACTATGCTAAGGAAGGTAGGTGACCATAATTAATTTCAATGTCCGCTCTCAATGTCCACTCTCGAAATCGCTGTCCGTTCTCAAGAGCTATTCAGTTGGTTCATGAAATCGCTGGGCTGCGTGCCCTCCAGTGTTGCTCCTGGCCAATCCCAGCGCCACAGGGCGTGGTTATTGCTTATCCTATGTGGGGTTAGAAATCACGCGCAACTGAGGTATAGGAAAGACCCCATGCCTACGGCCTGGAGCGTGGGAGAAGTTGGAGGAGCTTACGGTACATGTCCACACAAGTGTGTGTTTTCACGCCTGGGGGCTGTCCTCCACGGTTTGGAGCGGAGAAGAAACATGGCGGCCAACTCTAAACGTTCTCTTCCTACATGAAAACCACTGGGAGAATTGTGTTTCTGGTCACATTTGATGCCTACAATAGGCCAGGCTGTGTCTCCCTGTGTCTTTGTTTTGGGTTTACAAAGATCAGATAGGAGTTGGGGAGGCGCAGGGCATGGACCTCATTTGCACAAAGTATAGAGCTCAACGGTCATGTGACGTTTCTTGCCCCAGAAGTGAGTTCCCCGTTCATTTTCTCCATAGACATTTCGAAACATCCTATAACGAATTTTAAGGCTTGAACCAAGCCAACCAGTCTTCCAGAGAATCCTGAGTGACCATAAAACATTTGGTCGCTGCTCCACCCTCTGTCAATATGGGGAGAGCCGTAGACTAGCGCCATGCTTCCTCCAAGACATGCGCAGTTGCCAGCCGCTTCTTTTCACCGGACAGCAGGGAGCTTCACTGGCAGGACGTAGCACATGGGAGGATCACACTATTCCCACCAGTTCCCTTCTGTCCCGAACAGGCGCCCCGACTGACCAGAGGAGGCGCTAGTGCAGTGAACAGGACATATACCCTCAATCTGGCTTCCCATCCACAGACACAGCCAATTGACCTATCGCTAAGCAGACGATGCAGACGAGCCAATCACAGCGCGTGCAGCTCTACAATACACTCGGACATTCTCAGCTTATGAGTTCCATAGATAAGCACTAGAAAACGCAAGTTTCCTCTGGTTTTATACATTTATAAGTAGAAAAAAATGGTCAAACAATGTGCATGGGGGTAAATGCAACATTACGAGGTATCCTGGGAGGCCAGGCAATTGATAATATTAAACTAGTAAACGTAGATGCACTCACATCCACAATGATGCTGCTGTTTGGATGTCAAATCTGCAATCGTGGTGACAGCGAGATGAGTCTTCTCCCTCATTTGCCTTCCATGATCCAAAGGTATCATGAAATAATCATGGTATTCAGAAAGTCGGCAAACTAAAATGCTGAATTATGCGAGTTTCCAGCCATTACGTTATGCGCGTTGGTTGAAGAGGTGCATTGATTGATGTGATTAAAACATCGCCAGACACCAGTCAAACCCTAAAACGAGGGAATTAATCTCGTTCCCCAAATAAATGTGAGGTAGTCTAAAGAGAAAACATGATGGAAAAAGTGGTCTGCTGTATGCTATGCCTCTCCTGATCTGCTACACCCATGCGTGCGTGCTGTTGTCTCGCTATGAAAAACATCAACACTATTAATTTAACATTTCTTGATTATACAGAGGTAGGCCTACATTAAATAGATTGCCAGGCGTCAACTCTTCAATTCGTCATATGAGCTTACTCAAGTAAATAAAATGTCAATTCTGGATGTCAGTCGCCTGTTATCCCCACTGGTTATCTTCGGTCTTCCTTCGTTAAAAGTGCATGTTTGGTTAAAGATTTGCTAAGCCGTTTCCACGCATTTCTTTTTATCGATAGCTTTAAATGTTGTACATTGCCCTCCCTGGCATAGTGAAGTACTTTATGATGGCTTCTAGATGATATCAGGCCTCAGAAAGTTGTGAAGAGCGTCTTGGGATATAACTTTGACAGTGACGGCTGCCATTTATTCTAGTTAGGATGCCTTGTGTTTGTCCGAGTGAGCACGGGGGGTGGGGCTTAGCGATAGGTCAATTGTGCATCTATGGACGCCTGACCAAGCCAGAGGTAGCACGGGGACACGAACTTGCGACCCTGGTGTTGGTAGGCAGGGAATCTACCGCTACACTACCCAGATGCCCCAAAAGAGACTGCAAACATTTATCTAAACATTTATCTTTTATCTAAATATTTGTATAAAACATGGACTGGCGGAGGGCACTTGCTGACGCCAGGCTCCATTCAAAAATGTCAATTTGATGTTTCTTTGATAATCTGCAAACAAAAACAGAAGGCAGAACAAAACGGAACGAGGCCGAACAAAACTGAACATCTTTCCTGAATCGTTGGGGTCTTCCGGTAAATCATTTTTGTTTAAAAAAAAAAAAAATCCTGATTTTTTTTTATCCCATTTTTATCCCCCTTAGTGCTAATTTACTTTTATTTATCCTGGTTGCTACTCCACCCTCAGTGCGCATAGAGAGGAAACACGTGAGCCACTCAGCAACGCAAACAGAGCGAGCAAAACGCTTCACTCTCATTCAAAACAGAGCAAAACGCTTCATTCTCATTCAAAACAGAGCAAAACGTTTCATTCTCATTCAAAACAGAGCAAAACGCTTCATTCTCATTCAAAACAGAGCAAAACGCTTCACTCTCATTCAAAACAGAACAAAACGCTTCATTCTCATTCAAAACAGAACAAAACGCTTCATTCTCATTCAAAACAGAACAAAACGCTTCATTCTCATTCAAAACAGAGCAAAACGCTTCATTCTCATTCAAAACAGAGCAAAACGCTTCATTCTCATTCAAAACAGAGCAAAACGCTTCACTCTCATTCAAAACAGAGCAAAACGCTTCACTCTCATTCAAAACAATGACAAAAAGACATCCCAGGCTGTTCACTTCTTTACACCACATGGCTGTATCGGACCATGTTGTTTGACTGGTATAGATAGCATCACTCAAGAGGGTGAAGTCTCAATAGGCCCTTTTCACAGCAACCATTTTGAGGTGGTAAAGCAGGAAGTAAAGCATGCGTAACCAATAACATGAATGGCATTGGAAAACTGAAATGGAATGGAACCATCATTAATGTATTGGTTACACCTGCTTTACTTTTACGGCGAAGCGGATGGCGAGCCACATGTGGAGGAGCAGTGTTGCCCGTGCAGATGTAGATTCTCCTCATTTTTCCCTGCAGCCATTTTAAATCCTTTTGTAATAAAAAGGTTCTTATGTTGAGTCTTATCTGCAAAAGAATAACGGCTTAGAGATTTAAAGCGATTTAAAGTAATAATTCAATGTGGTCTATAATCTCCACATTTACACGATTGTTTTTTTCCTGCCCAGATGATGTCAGCCCTGCTGCTTTTGATGTCCAGAAGAAAAGAATGAAGAGACGATATTAAAGATAATACTTCTCCCCCTGAAATATCAACACACAACTGTAACCACCTGCCAGGCAGGGAGAGACAGAGACAATGAAGGGGCAGAGAAAAGGAAGGAAGACATGAAGAAAGAAAGAAAGAAAGAAAGAAAGAAAGAAAGAAAGGTGAGCACTCGTGTGGCTTTCTAAGCAACAGCAGCACAGCAGATGAGCTGAATGCCTGTATTGTCTGTATTGCTGAATTACTCGTGCATTTTATGCATATTTTGGGCAAAAAGACTGGCTCTGAGCCGCTGTCCACCGTGGTGGGGGGGCAGGTGGTCTGACCGGTGGTGTAAATCAGCGCTGAGGGCTGAGGGCTGGTGCCCAGCTGGTCAGCATGTTTCAACATCTGTTCTTAACACGTCATGCTGGGAGAACTCAGTGGGCTTTCTCTCTGACACAGTGTTCTTAGAGAGCGTGGTGCAGGTAAAAAAAAAATGAATTTACAGTTAGGACTCAAGAGTCTTATGAAAATACCCCAAAAAAACAAAAACTAAATTAAAACATGCCCCCAGGGCAGAAATATGGAGAAAAAGGTGCCATTATAATGCACATGTTAATAAAAAAAAATCCATCTGTGCAGATAACACCTGTGATGACACTCAGGCCACTATACTTACTGTAATGATAATACTAATACAGTCAATGTGTACAGCAGAAAACTTTCCAAAACACCAGATGTATGATAATTATCGTATTTGTATGATAATTTACCTCCCAACAATGATCTTTTTGGCCCTCTGGTACGATAATTCAACACTGCCCAAAATGCATTTCGGCACTGAAGGAGCATGCAGAGAAAATTCCGTGCAGCCATGTTTTCTCCGAAAGGCAACTATTTAGTTTCTGTTTGGGCTCTATCTATGGTTAATATGGCACTTTAGTCAGTTTTAATAGTTTCAGTAGTCAAACGTAACTAAGTATAGTTGACCCCCAATATGCAATCAGTTTTTATATGTGTAAATATCATTTTGCAGAGTGATGAGAGCGCACAGTGGACCGACCATCTCAGCTCGTGTAACCCGGCTGCAGAATGGGCTCAGGTGGATAACTTTATCGTCGGAGATGAATGCAAGTGGCACTCACTGGAGCTCAGGAGGAGGTGATGGAGGTAATGATGCGATTGATTATTGTGTATTCAAGCAGTTACGAGCAACTTTTTCGATTGTTATTAAACAGTATAATTACAATATCGATGCATCACATCTTACCTATAATAGTAGCTGAGACCAAAGCCGTGTGAATCGGAGATTGCTCCCTTAGATGATTATTAAGTCTGTGTCTGTCTAAACTCGCGTCAACAGGGGGCTCTCTCTCTCTCTCTCCTTACCGCCGGACCGGATAAACGCGGAAGTGAAACCCGGAAGTGAAACGCAGCTGCCTGCCTTCACCTGTTCGCGCTGCCTAGCAACATAGCATAAACAATGTGAACGCCACGCATACTCTCGCGAACATCTCTCGTTATATTCTAACAGGTTTTTAGAAGTTATTTTGTGGTTATGGCCGAAGTGGCTGCTGCAAACCGTTTCATTTCACTTCCTGATCTTCCCTGGCCACAGACAGACTAACACTGGCCGATTCACTCGGGCTTCAAGCGAGACTACTCTGCGTTGGTCTCGTCTACTATTAGAGGTAAGATGTGATGCATTGATATTAAATTTATACTGTTTAATAACAATCGAAAAAGTTGCTCGTAGCTGCTTTAAAATCATCACAGGTGTTATTGCTAGATTTGAGGGGTTTTATGTGCGCATGGCAGATGCTTCACAAAAACCAGTCTAGAAGCAGCTACATGTACAGTATGTGTGGAGAAAAACAAAAAACAAAAGAGAATCCTAATTGCTACATAAAAGTCCCACATATGAATGCAAAGTGGTGTCTAACCTGCATCATGCTCTTGAACACGTCATGCTGGGGGAATTTTTTGGATTTGGATTGGATTGACCGACGCTGATTGGCTGAAGGAGTCGTCTGTCAAGGCGGGCTGGAGGCCAGACTGATCCGCACAACAAAACAGAAAGTGAGTTCATGTGATCAGGATGGTTTTAGCAGGCTAGACCATCCCTCCACCCTCTTACCTGTCATAGAAGTCTTCTCTGTAGTAGTCATAGTCAAGCTCCACCCTCTTACCTGTCATAGAAGTCTTCTCTGTAGTAGTCATAGTCAAGCTCCACCCTCTTACCTGTCATAGAAGTCTTCTCTGTAGTAGTCATAGTCAAGCTCCACCCTCTTACCTGCCATAGAAGTCTTCTCTGTAGTAGTCATAGTCAAGCTCCACCCTCTTACCTGTCATAGAAGTCTTCTCTGTAGTAGTCATAGTCAAGCTCCACCCTCTTACCTGTCATAGAAGTCTTCTCTGTAGTAGTCATAGTCAAGCTCCACCCTCTTACCTGTCATAGAAGTCTTCTCTGTAGTAGTCATAGTCAAGCTCCACCCTCTTACCTGTCATAGAAGTCTTCTCTGTAGTAGTCATAGTCAAGCTCCACCCTCTTACCGGTCATAGAAGTCTTAAGCTCCACCCTCTTACCTGTCATATAAGTCTTCTCTGTAGTAGTCATAGTTAAGCTCCACCCTCTTACCTGTCATAGAAGTCTTCTCTGTAGTAGTCATAGTCAAGCTCCACCCTCTTACCTGTCATAGAAGTCTTCTCTGTAGTAGTCGTAGTCAAGCTCCACCCTCTTACCGGTCATAGAAGTCTTCTCTGTAGTAGTCATAGTTAAGCTCCACCCTATTACCGGTCATAGAATTCTTCTCTGTAGTAGTCATAGTTAAGCTCCACCCTCTTACCTGTCATAGAAGTCTTCTCTGTAGTAGTCGTAGTCAAGCTCCACCCTCTTACCTGTCATAGAAGTCTTCTCTGTAGTAGTCATAGTTAAGCTCCACCCTCTTACCTGTCATAGAAGTCTTCTCTGTAGTAGTCGTAGTCAAGCTCCACCCTCTTACCTGTCATAGAAGTCTTCTCTGTAGTAGTCATAGTCAAGCTCCACCCTCTTACCTGTCATAGAAGTCTTCTCTGTAGTAGTCATAGTTAAGCTCCACCCTCTTACCTGTCATAGAAGTCTTCTCTGTAGTAGTCGTAGTCAAGCTCGTAGCCACTGGCAAAAAAACAAACAAAACAGTAGGCTAACAGTCACTGTAGAAAGAAAGTGAGGAAATGCTGTTAACTTTCTACACACGGCCGCATGCCCCATGCTTAAAACAACACATGATAATACTTTTGGGGTTTCCCAAACTTTCCATTTAGTTTATCTGTGGATGAAATGTGTACAATAAAGACAGAGAAGGACTACGCATTTTTGAATGATTAACTGATGGATCAGTTTAGTTATTACAGTAATACAGTGGTCAACTGCATACTGTACAGTTACAGTTTTGCAGGTGGTCTAGATAATCCTAGGTCATTATTAAAAAAACAAAGAAAAAAGGTGTAGGCTGTGCCTACCCTTAGCACTTATCAAATCATTTCATTTGCTTTGTTCAAGTTGTGCAGCATCAGAGTGAATAAATGGCAAATTCATCAAGAAACAGCTCATCATAGAAAACAACAGCTAACAAAACAAAACAGAGAAAGTTAGACAAAGCAAAGACAGTTCATAATAGTTATTCCTTTGTCAGTGTTGGTCACAGCTTTGCTATCTTTCAATTGTACGATTTTTTAACACCTTCTTAAACATAAACATGTTGCATTCTTTTAATTTAGTCAGTCGGTCAGTGAGTGAGTGAGACAGTCAGTGAGTGAGTGAGTCAGCCAGCGAGTGAGTCAGTCAGTCAGACAGTCAGTGAGTGAGTCAGTGAGTCAGTCAGACAGACAGTCAGTGAGTGAGTGAGTGAGTCAGTCAGTCAGTCAGTCAGTCAGCCAGTCAGTGAGTGAGTGAGTCAGTCAGACAGTCAGTGAGTGAGTGAGTGAGTGAGTCAGTCAGTCAGTCAGTCAGACAGTCAGTGAGTGAGTGAGTCAGTCAGTCAGTCAGTCAGTCAGTCAGTCAGTCAGTCAGTGAGTGAGTGAGTGAGTGAGTGAGTCAGACAGTCAGTGAGTGAGTCAGTCAGTCAGCCAGTCAGTCAGTGAGTCAGTCAGACAGTCAGTGAGTGAGTGAGTGAGTCAGTCAGTCAGTCAGTCAGTGAGTGAGTGAGTCAGTCAGTCAGCCAGTCAGTCAGTGAGTCAGTGTGTACCTGTAGAGGGAAGCTGCTGATCGCTTCAGGACTTTGGGTCTGCTCGGCCTTGGCTCTCCTGCCATGTTGATATCTGAGAGGAGAGAAGAGCACACTTTGACTTCTCATGTTCTTTAACATTCTTTGAAGCTCTTAAATTACAGTTGTTTGCCACTCTGATTGCTTAGGCACTATTTTTGAAACTATCCACCTTATTCCTAGCTGCCATGATGCTTTATGTGAAATATGGGTGCTTCTTCCGGTGTAATCCTCCAAGCCCAACCCCCCTCTTGGGAGATTGCCTGTTGTTCTGAAGGCCCATTCTTCCGAGACCCCGATAGTCCGAAAAGTGTCCAACATATTGCACCTAAAGCCACTCCCCTTATGCCGGAGGTGGTTGGTTTAGGGTCAGAAGCTGGTTGTGGATGGAGAAGGACATGGACTTTTCAGACTGTTGGGGTTTGGGAATGGTGGGCTATTGGAACAATGGGCACCTTGCCTTGAGCTAGGCAGCATAAGTACCCATTAGCCCTATTCGATGTCACAAGCCTCATCCATCACCTGTAGAAGGGCAATATGTTGGTGGGGCTGCCGATCATAGACCTTCCAACACCATGCAGAGAAGATCATAGACCTTCCAAAACCATGCAGAGAAGATCATAGACCTTCCAACACCATGCAGAGAAGATCATAGACCTTCCAACACCATGCAGAGAAGATCATAGACCTTCCAAAACCATGCAGAGAAGATCATAGACCTTCCAACACCATGCAGAGAAGATCATAGACCTTCCAACACCATGCAGAGAAGATCATAGACCTTCCAACACCATGCAGAGAAGAATACTTCAATAGGATTCAAGAATGGAGAGTATGGGGTAATTGAGGAGTGAATATTGGCGTCCATTCTTGTCCAAAACAAATGTTCACCTGTGGCCTATTTATAGTTCTCAAGCTCATGGTTTATGAGTGAGCTAATGATCTAAAACTGTTTTCACATGTGTCAATGTTGGCAGCAGGCCAAAACAAGCATTCAGTTTGGCATACTTGGTAAATGCATTGGCTACAGTTAGTAAGTTAGTTTGTCTTTATTTCTTTGACATGCCATTTCTGGCCCATTTCAAGACACACATGGCTATATCCCATTATAAAAGGGAGCATGTGGGCAATGTTTCTCTGTTCTCTCTGTTTAAATTTTTGTCCCACTGATGATGTCATCAGTGATGTCATAAATCACTGATGATGTCATAAGTGACATCACTGATGATGTCAATAGTGATGTCAATTTTTGGCCCACTGATGTCGTCAGTGAAGTCATAAATCACTGATGTCATAAACATGCAGCGGCCGAGCTGTGTATGCAAGCTACAGGGCCAGCTCAGCGAGCTGCAGGGTGGGCGAGCCTAGGAATCGAGTGTGCATGCATGCGAGATGCCTAGTATGTATGTATATATATATATATATATATATATATATATATATATATATATATATATATATATATATACACACTATACTGTATATATATATATATATACACACACACAGTACATACATCCTGTACATAAACTTTTTTCCTTTTTCTTACAAACTTAGTTACTCCTGATAAAGAGCTTTTTTCCCTTATGTCCCAAGCTTTATCCAGGTAACTAGCCAGTCCAAAATGTTTCATAGGTGAACAATCAACTCAGACTATGTGCATCCTCCATATTTAGAAAATCAATGTTTTTATCTTGCTAAATAAAGCATTGCACAGTTCACTGTAAAAAGGACAATGAAAAACCAAATGAAACTCATTTTCTATATCATTTAAACAGTCAGTCAGTCATTTAAACAGGACATTGAACCAGGCCCGGATGAACACAGTGTGATGCCCCTGGGTGACCCAGAATTGAAGTGCCCCCCCTACACGTAAAAAGTGAAATTTACTATTTACGCACAATAAAAAACTTGACATAAACACATAAATACGTGGGTTACAACACATACAATAAAAATAAAAGCAGACGATAACAATATGATTTACAATAGGACCTCAGTGTGACAACACTCACTAACACATTGCATTCAGACGATGTCTCGTCACACACATGGTCTATGGGTCAGCTTGGGGGAAAACGCGGTCCTGGCGGAGATCTGCACTCCACCGAGTGCACTTTTCTAGTTTAGAAATGAGATCGGCAGTATGTATGAATCCAGATCGCAATTTTATTTCGATTAATCGTGCAGCCCTAGCAGGCAGTCAACCAGTCAGTCAGTCAGCGGCCAGTTATTCAGTTATTCAGTCAACAAGTCAGTCAGACGGCAAAATGCTCAAAACAGCTTCTGTGGTGATGACACACACACACACACACACACACACACACACACACACACACACACACACACACACACACACACACACAGCTGGTATTTAATACCAATATACAGTATGAGGAAAATAAGGGGATTAAAGGAACTGCCTCTCTGTCAGTGCAGCTTGTTGTCTGTTAATCTGTAAATTCCACTAGAGGGAGCTGTTGAGCCACACTGTTATATAGACTACCACCATGGACCTTACTGCAGGGGCAGGCAGTCAACCAGTCAGTACTTCGGTCAGCCAGCTGCCAGTTATTCAGTTAGTCAAGTCAGTGAGACAGACAAACGGCAAAATGGTCAAAACGGCTTCTGTGGTAGTGTTTCTAAAACTAAAAAACCATGAAATAGACACCTAGTTTGCTAAAAGCATCAACAATTATGGTAAAACTCATATTCAGGTAGCCGCCATCATGCAAATAATGGGTCCACACACATCTAAAGATAAGCATTCCAACACCTTTCTCAAAAAACACAAGACAAACACCAAGTCTGTATTTCTGCTCATCTCTTTCAAAAGTTATAGCCATATTGTGTCATGGTGACCACGGGGTCACAAGCTCGGGTGCTCTGGTTAAATTGTTAGAGCGCCCTGGGCACAATCTGGTGCTTTTAGACTTGATTTGCATGAACTTAGCCTCAAATCTCCCTAAGTACCTCGACTAATAGCTTTGAAAAGTGTTTTTTTGCATGGTGTTATAAATCGAGTGATAACACACATTTAGCAACCATTGGTGCAATGCTATCACATATTTTCTAACTCTAGAGATGTACCTTGCCAAAAATCTATATGACCATTATTCCCACCGCTGGCTGGCTAGACTAATATGTAGATTTCTTTTCGAGTTTTACTATACAAAACCTGTTAAAATTGTGAAAACAACCCTCTCAATCAATTTTTCATGCCAAAATCTTACAGAAAAGTGGTGTCATTTGTCTCTGTATGATGTCTAGTTCAAAAGTTATGACGCTTATCCATTTTCGTCAGACATTGCAATATGCCCGCAAAGATGGCCGCCAAACAGACCCATGGGACACTATTTCAATGGGGTAACAACAACAAAAATGTATTAGACACCTTGAGGAGTACAAAAGTCTAGGTCAGAAAAGTGCACGGGCGTTGTTATAGGAACATTGATCTGGGAGCCAGAGGGCAAATAACCCAGTTGTTATCCCCACACAGACACACACACACATGCCGTCTTTTTTTCACAGACAAACATCCGTACACGCAGTCAGGTGTGCACACACAGCAGTCAGGTGTGCACACACAGCAGTCAGGTGTGCACACACAGCAGTCAGGTGTGCACACACAGCAGTCAGGTGTGCACACACAGCAGTCAGGTGTGCACACAGAGCAGTCAGGTGTGCACACAGAGCAGTCAGGTGTGCACACAGAGCAGTCAGGAGTGCACACACAGAGCAGTCAGGTGTGCACACACAGCAGTCAGGTGTGCACACAGAGCAGTCAGGAGTGCACACAGAGCAGTCAGGTGTGCACACAGAGCAGTCAGGTGTGCACACAGAGCAGTCAGGTGTGCACACAGAGCAGTCAGGTGTGCACACAGAGCAGTCAGGTGTGCACACAGAGCAGTCAGGTGTGCACACAGAGCAGTCAGGAGTGCACACAGAGCAGTCAGGTGTGCACACAGAGCAGTCAGGTGTGCACACAGAGCAGTCAGGTGTGCACACAGAGCAGTCAGGTGTGCACACCGAGCAGTCAGGTGTGCACACAGAGCAGTCAGGTGTGCACACAGAGCAGTCAGGTGTGCACACAGAGCAGTCAGGTGTGCACACAGAGCAGTCAGGAGTGCACACAGAGCAGTCAGGTGTGCACACAGAGCAGTCAGGTGTGCACACAGAGCAGTCAGGTGTGCACACAGAGCAGTCAGGTGTGCACACACAGCAGTCAGGAGTGCACACACAGCAGTCAGGAGTGCACACACACAGCAGTCAGGTGTGCACACAGAGCAGTCAGGAGTGCACACAGAGCAGTCAGGTGTGCACACACAGAGCAGTCAGGTGTGCACACAGAGCAGTCAGGTGCACACACAGAGCAGTCAGGAGTGCACACACACAGCAGTCAGGTGTGCACACAGAGCAGTCAGGAGTGCACACAGAGCAGTCAGGTGTGCACACACAGAGCAGTCAGGTGTGCACACAGAGCAGTCAGGTGCACACACAGAGCAGTCAGGAGTGCACACAGAGCAGTCAGGTGTGCACACAGGTGTGCACACAGAGCAGTCAGGAGTGCACACAGAGCAGTCAGGTGTGCACACAGAGCAGTCAGGTGTGCACACATAGCAGTCAGGTGTGCACACAGAGCAGTCAGGTGTGCACACACAGAGCAGTCAGGTGTGCACACAGAGCAGTCAGGTGTGCACACACACACACAGCAGTCAGGTGTGCACACACAGCAGTCAGGTGTGCACACAGAGCAGTCAGGTGTGCACACACAGCAGTCAGGAGTGCACACACAGCAGTCAGGTGTGCACACAGAGCAGTCAGGTGTGCACACACAGCAGTCAGGAGTGCACACACAGCAGTCAGGAGTGCACACACACAGCAGTCAGGTGTGCACACAGAGCAGTCAGGTGTGCACACAGAGCAGTCAGGTGTGCACACAGAGCAGTCAGGAGTGCACACACACAGCAGTCAGGTGTGCACACAGAGCAGTCAGGTGTGCACACAGAGCAGTCAGGTGTGCACACAGAGCAGTCAGGAGTGCACACAGAGCAGTCAGGTGTGCACACACAGCAGTCAGGTGTGCACACAGAGCAGTCAGGTGTGCACACAGAGCAGTCAGGTGTGCACACAGAGCAGTCAGGAGTGCACACAGAGCAGTCAGGAGTGCACACAGAGCAGTCAGGAGTGCACACAGAGCAGTCAGGTGTGCACACAGAGCAGTCAGGTGTGCACACAGAGCAGAGCAGTCAGGTGTGCACACAGAGCAGTCAGGAGTGCACACAGAGCAGTCAGGTGTGCACACAGAGCAGTCAGGTGTGCACACAGAGCAGTCAGGTGTGCACACAGAGCAGTCAGGTGTGCACACACAGCAGTCAGGTGTGCACACACAGCAGTCAGGAGTGCACACACAGCAGTCAGGAGTGCACACAGAGCAGTCAGGTGTGCACACACAGCAGTCAGGTGTGCACACAGAGCAGTCAGGTGTGCACACAGAGCAGTCAGGTGTGCACACAGAGCAGTCAGGTGTGCACACACAGCAGTCAGGTGTGCACACACAGCAGTCAGGTGTGCACACACAGCAGTCAGGTGTGGGCTAGATGTCACTAATTTGAATAAACATCAATCTAAGTTGACACGTCATTTGCATTCTGTTAAATGTTGACTTTCAGGGAGAGATAAATCATCAGAGATGGAAAAGTACACCCCAGTGAGTCCATGTGTCAGGAAATGATGTAGGAACTGGATTTTCACATTGAGACTTACATATACACTACAGTGACTTCTGGGGTCGTTTTACTTTTTGTGCTTTTATTTTGACATCTTGGACCCCAAAGCTGTGACTTAGGGCCTGTGTCCACCTAGCGTCTTTTTCCGACGTTAAACGCTGGGAGTGCGCTGGGGAGCGCTGATCCCAGCGCACAATATACAAGGAAGCACTCTGAAACTAACGTTAGTTCAGTGCGGTAGTAGCTTGATAGCTGACAGCTAGCAAGCTAACAACACAGGTAGGCTACATTATTAAAAGCAGTAAACACAACACTCACCAGAAATATTAAGTGTTTAGCCAATCTGCTCCCACAATTGAGCCTTTCTGTCGCTGTTGCGATAGTTTCTCCATATGATTAGATGCCAGAAAAGGAGCACCCGACACCAGCGTCTTTCTGAAAAGTTAAATTATTCTCAGCTGGAAGTGCTGGGAGCCGGCGCACAAAAACGGCGGAGTGCTCTGAAAATAGATGCTGGGTGCAGCGCACTTTCTCTACACCAGCATACGCTCTCCCCCCATTGGAAACAACTGAAAAAAGATGCTGGACCTGAGGAAAAGACACTAAGTGGACACAGGCCCTTAGGCAGCGGGAGTCCTGGGAAGTCTCTGGCTGGCTGCGGCATGGGGCTGCGGGCCCCCCCGACGCTGGTGGGCATGGGCAGCCCATTAACGTTAGCGTTAGCTAGCCAGAATAACATTAAAATGCTAGCTCACTTACCGCAGTCTCCGAAGCCAGATGACGGTCAGACCCAAACCCAAGCAGTAACACGGTTCTTTGGATGCATCTCTGTGTGCTGTTACTGCTGCTTGTGTTTATGGTACTAGTGAGGCAGCCTCCCTGCAGGACATAATCAAGAGACTAATGACTCTCACCTGAGAGTGTGAGAGGGGAGACGCTGACTGAGTACTGAAAAGGCAGTCAGTCTTTGGCTGCGGGGTTGCATTTCTCTCATACGGCTGGTCACTCTCTGGGATGGGAGGGAGATGTTGGCAGCTGGTTAGGGCTGCTGACGCTGAAGACAACTAGAGAGGGGGAAGCTATCCCAGTGTGGCTGCATGTAAGAGGTCAGCTGCCTCCTGTAGTTAGTCAGGGCTGGGGCTGTAGGAGTGTCAACTGGCCGCAGCTCTCCAGCTGATCCTCAGCAGCGGCATGCTGTGTCCACAAACTCTCCTGAGTCATCACTGACTGTCCAGCGCCGCCGACGAAGCCGTGATTCCCCGGGGAGTCGGCCGGCGCCACAAGCGTAGACGCCGGGGAGGGTCATCGCCAACCGGGCGAGTTGAGTAGCCTATTTTAACCCATTTTATGTCTGCTAGTTTAGGCCATCTAGTGCGCGTCTCTCAGAGGGAAGGGG
>NW_028151184.1:35000-36593 GCF_964638095.1 Poromitra crassiceps | reverse complement strand
TCTCTCCTCGGCTCAACGGTCACGTGACACTCGAACGCTACAGGCAGAGAACTAGTGCAGACAGCCAAGAGAAGAGAGGGAATGCTGTCAGTGAAACCATGTCGGAGGCAAGATGTAACGTAGCCTACTTAGCTGCAGCCGCATATAACGACACACAAGCACACACATCACCTCCTCTCTCTCTGGGAAGTTGGTCACGGTGTTCTTTGTGATTTTCACAAAATCATACATCAAGGACATGCTGATAAAAATAGTGGGGACATTTAATTTCATTTAAGCGAAAACCAAAAAACAGAAGTCCAGCGCGTGCCGTCTATATAGTTAATCACACTTGCGCGACACTATGTCACATAGTCAGCGACACTAGAAATGTCACTAGGTAGCAGACACCTCTCGGCAACAATTGAAAGTGTCGACATTGTTGTGTAGCAAAGATGTATTGTCCTCCATCCTTTGATCCCAGCAGGCTTCGGTGGTGGCTTTGGTCCAGTTATTTAGGTAAGCATGAGGGACTTGTCTGCTCTCTTTGCCATCATTGACCTTCATGGTGTTCATACCAGATAAGAACAAATGAAGGAATAGCTGAATGTGAGCATCATCTGCCCAAACAAACCAAACTAAAGGAGTAAACACTCCAGAGCAAGGATGGGCCACTTTGATGATCGAGAGGGCCGCAAAAAAATGTCCTTGCTACCAGAGGGCCAGATTGTGACCACTTCCACCAGTAGCCTCACGTCCTGGTTGAGAAGCTTAAACGTTTATTTTGTTTAGATGCAGGTCTTGTGGGCTGGATTTTTGACTTTCTCACAAACAGGTCGCAACAGGTTAGAGTCAACGGTTTTCTGTCCAGCCTATTAACATCTTCTACCGGCTCTCCTCAGGGTTGTGTTTTGTCTGCCTTCCTGTATATCTTATACACAAATGATTGTTTTAGTCGCCACACTAATAGATTCATTATCAAATACGCTGACGATTCTATCATAGTCAGCTTGCTTGGCGATGATGAGGATGGTCATGGCCAAGTACTTGAGGATTTCCTCTCTTGGTGCGAGGATGCTTTCCTCCAACTGAATGTCTCAAAAACCAAGGAGATGTGTGTTGATTTTAGGAGACCCCCCCCAGTTCCCCAGAACAGTGTTGTCCATGGCCAGCAAGTTGACCTGGTGTCCACCTATAAATATTTGGGCACTACTTTTGACAGTAAACTGAAATTTGATGTGAACTGTGAAATGCTGTGTAGGAAAGGTCAGCAACGCCTCTTTTGTTTAAGGAAGCTTGCCAAATTTCAGGTCGACAAATCATTAATGAAACTGTTCTACAGTGCCTTTATTGAGTCTGTAATCTCCTTCTCCATTATTTGCTGGTATGGAAACCTGAGTATAAAGGACAAGAACCACCTTGGGAGGATTGTGAGAACGGCTTCAAAGATAGCTGGAATAAATTTCAGTAGCCTGGACCACGTCTTCCAAAAACAAGTGCTTAAGAAAGCAAAGTCCATTCGTATGGACAATTCTCACCCTCTCAGCTCTGAGTACAAGCTGCTTCCTTCTGGCCTTCGCCTAAATGTTCCACGGGCCACAAAAAATAGGTATA
>NW_028151184.1:27500-30000 GCF_964638095.1 Poromitra crassiceps | reverse complement strand
AACACAGAAAAACAACAACATTGAAATGCATCGAGAATCCTTACATTAGTACAACCTCCTTCCTTTGGCCACAAATCTAAGTCGAGTTTTGGTAAAATTGCATTAATTTGCAGGATCGACAGAACATGGGAAGTGCAAATAACAGGCTAGTTGACAAAATTGTTAGTCAAATGGGGATTTCAGTGGTCCTGCTTTGGTGGTTTTAAAATCACAGTAGGCCTAGACACATTAGCTACAGCTATTCTTACTGCTTACTGCTAAGCTAAGCTTACAGTAATGTCAGCTGTAAGCATTTATACACAGCAAAAAAAAGGAGAGAAATGACTTCCCTGCATCTGTCATCATTTACCAAATCTTCCAAACCTGCTTCGACTGACATTCAGTTCAGTTAAGTGATCCTTTATTTATCTCCATGGGGAAATTCATCCTCTGCATTTGACCCATCCTCTACTAGGAACCTTCCTATAACTAGGAGCAGTGGGCAGCTGCAGTGCAGCGCCCGGGGGGACCAAGTCCAGTTCTTTTGCCAGTGCCTTGGTCAGGGGCACTGACAGGAGTATTAACCCTAACATACATGTCTTTGATGGTGGGAGGAAACCCACACGAACACGGGGAGAACATGCAACCACTCCACACAGAAAGGACCTGGGACGGACCGGGGTTCGAACCCGGGACCTTCTTGCAGTGAGGCAACAGTGCTAACCACTGAGCCACCATTTGCAGATGCAAATGAGTCTCAAAACTCTCAGTTCAATTTCCAGGGCGCGGACCAAAATGCCTCAGGCGCTCCTCTGTCAGTCATCATGTCAAAGACATATAGGATAAGTAAGGGATAATGTACAGCGAGCCAAATAAACCCTGACAGGGTGATGCAGGACCCCAAGCCGAAGCGGAGGGGTCCTGCAACCGTTAAATTTACCAGACATCTTTCTGCAGATTGACTGGACGTGGTCCTCTATCAGAACGGCATTCATAGCAACGGTCTGCTATAGATGGCTTTCACAGAATTATGTTGCTAGGGAACAGTTTGAAACCTAGCTTATTTCCTGTTCATTGTTCATTGTTTTTCATTCATATTCATTCAGATGGGAGTGGTGGGGAATCCCCCTTCCACTACCGCTATCAGTGTGTTTTCAAAAGTACCCTACCCGTTGCTACGTGAAACAACAACAACAACCTGCGAGTTAGCAACCTCACGCTGAAAATGACAAGCTTTGCATGTGTTGACATTATGTTTTTTACTGTTTTATGTGACGTTTTCTTTCGCGGGGATTTAGACTGATTGGATTTAGACATTCCACCAAAACAAGTTCCTCCCTGATGCTATTTCGCAAGCACACCGGTACTGGGCTTAGCCCCGGCCAAGACCATTCTGATTGGTTGAAAGAAATGTAAACAAGGCAGTGTGCAGTGCGCATAATCTGTGTGTGTGAGGCCCGGTTATCCTTTCTCTTAAAGGGCCCGCGGGCAATAAGATGAAGGTCTTTTATAGTCTCTGCTGTGGGACAGCCATACCAGAATGAGAGTGAGCCAGACTCTCTCCAGCGCTAAACCAAACGTGGAGATAGTCTGGCCAAGCCAGGCATGGGAGGGGACATGACAGTCCTGAATACAGCTGTCATGTGATTTACGTATCTTTTTTTAAACATGGGTTCCAGGGACATGTCTGTCAATTTGTGCGTCACCCTTACTCTTCATTATCAAATGATTAGGTCCAAATCAGGACTCACTTAGACTATAAGGTGTGGTGAATGACCACACCTTCATATACACACACCCTCTGAGTTACCTGGTCCACTCTGATCACTGCAGACTGCAACTCTGCCTGCTTCTCCTGAAACAGACCGCTGACGTGGGTTATCTCTGCAGCTGGAGACAGAGACAGAGACAGAGACAGAGAGAGAGAGAGAGAGAGAGAGACAGAGGGAGAGAAAGATAGAGAGAGACAGAGACAGAGAGACAGAGACAGAGACAGAGAGACAGAGAGAGAGAGAGAGACAGAGAAAGATAGAGAGAGACAGAGAGAGAGAGAGAGAGAGAGAGAGAGAGAGAGAGAGAAAGATAGAGACACAGAGAGACAGAGACAGAGACAGAGACAGAGACAAAGAGAGAGACAGAGAGAGAGAGAGAGAGAGAGAGAGAGAGAGAGAGAGAGAGAGAAATATAGAGACACAGAGAGAGAGAGACCAAGAGAGAGGGAGAGAGAGAGAGAGAGAGAGAGACACAGAGAAAGATAGAGAGAGACAGAGACAGAGACAGAGGCAGACACAGAGAAAGATAGAGAGAGACAGAGACAGAGACAGAGGCAGAGACAGAGAAAGATAGAGAGAGACAGAGGGAGAGAGAGAAAGATAGAGACACAGAGAGAGAGAGAGAGAGACCAAGAGACAGAGAGAGAGAGAGACGGAGGGAGAGAGAGAAAGATAGACACAGAGAGAGAGAGAGAGACCGAGAGAGAGACAGAGAGAGGGAGAGAGAAAGAAAGAAGGAAGGATCTTCA
>NW_028151184.1:17500-22500 GCF_964638095.1 Poromitra crassiceps | reverse complement strand
CTCCTCGCAGCAGTAATGTTATGAACATGTAACTGAAGTTGGCCGCAGTGTAGCTTAATTCTGAATGTTGCCAAACTTCATTCATACTGACGTTTTATTTTGAAAATGGTTGCCAACTCGCGCACAGCTATGGCGTAATCGCGTGTGTCGCGTGTGCAGGCACGTCAGAGTTTCTGAAATGTGCCGTCTCAAAGCGATTACATGGAGCGCTCAGCGGGAAGCGTCACCAAGAATTTCACTCTGGAGGGTGGTTTCAAAATGTGTCGTTTCCTAAGCCCAAATTCGCCGTCGCCGTCTAAAAGGGAGGCACTAACGATACAATAATTCCCCGTCACCATAGGAAACCGTCCTCGTGTAAAGTGCCCTTTACTTGTGAATTTCCTAATGGGGGCGTGTTTATCAGCCACCTCTGATGTTTATCAGCCACCTCTGATGTTCATCAGCCACCTCTGATGTTCATCAGCCACCTCTGATGTTCATCAGCCACCTCTGATGTTTATCAACCACCTCTGATGTTCATCAGCCACCTCTGATGTTCATCAGTCAACCACCTCTGATGTTCATCAGCCACCTCTGATGTTCATCAGCCACCTCTGATGTTCATCAGCCACCTCTGATGTTCATCAGCCACCTCTGATGTTCATCAGCCACCTCTGATTTTTTTTTTGTAAAGTGCTGTGTCCACATTGTTTATTGCACACACTTTTTCCCATTGTATCTTATTTATGTCTCTAATGAAGTCATTCATTCTCACAAAAATATTTTAAGGAGAGAGTGTGTGTGTGTGTGTGTGTGTGTGTGTGTGTGTGTGTGTGTGTGTGTGTGTGTGTGTGTGTGTGCGTGTGCGTGTGCGTGTGTGCGTGTGTGCGTGTGTGCGTGTGTATGGAGGTCCATACTATTCACTATTCACTGACACATGCGCAGCAACGTGTGTGTGCCTGCATGACTTAACATAGTCGTTCTTGTCACGCATGCACACGTACGCGCACTATGATGTGCGCAAACTACATCACGCGTAACGACAAGCTGCGTAGCACAGCTACTTCCAGCGTGTACACGTGTGACCAGTGTTGTAGAAATTTCGTTACGCGTTCACACACACACGCGTTGGTAGTTTCGAGTGTTACGCAACCGGAAGTGTATCTGCATCGTGCACAACACTGCGGGTACATGAACGCGTCGTGTAGTTCTGTTCTGTTTTATTCTATCTCTTTCTATGTTACATTTTCATCCAGTAGATGGTGCCAGTGACCAAACCAACCAGTTGATCAAGCATGTCGCTTCGAGGAGCTGTCCTGCTTCTGAAACAGAGCAGCGTCACAATCACATAGCCTGCTATAATGTTTATTAATGTTCCAGATGTATTTTATTTTATTGACAGTATTTCATTGTTAATATGAGCTGCTGCAAGTGTTAATGCTCTGCTGTTCCTTAACAGCAACATGTGAAGTTGTTATTTTTTATTTTGTAGCCTATTATAAAAGCCTGCTGCTCTCTGTTTTTGTTAACTTTATTCCTCATTCAGGCTATATTTTTATTTTATTTATTTATTTATTTGTTTTATTGCCTAAACATTTCAGAGGCCATTTAAAAAACGTTATGCTACATGCTGAAAGATCGCCTGGTTTTTTATTTTGTGTTTTGTAGCTATAGCCTATTATATGGTAACACTTTACAATAACGTACACAAATACTATAGTAGTTACTAGTAAACTAATCATTAACTAATAGCCAGTTAATGAGCAGCTAATGAAAAATTTGGCATTAGTCAATCACTAGTTAATCATAGTTAATGAGTAGGTAGTCATTAGTTAATGATTAGTATCTATTTTCCTGAAGTATTATTGCCTGAACATTTCTGAGCCATGATTAAAATGATGTTTATGAATTGCGTGGTTTTGTGTGCAGTGTGATCAAAGAATAGACCTAGAATGAGTGTGTTTACTGTCATGCACACAATAAACTGATAATGAGAATTACTGAACTCAGAATAATCAGTTTATGAACGAAAAAAGGGCTGTAATAAACACAGAGCGTAGCTCATTGGAGTTAAAACATAGTCTCGTGCATATTCCTACAAGTCATCATGTACAGCAGTCAGATGAAACTATAACAATATAAACAGAATTGAAACGTGTAATAATGGATATGAGTCGGTAAAAGAGTTTTTCATGCTGTCAGGACTGTAGTTGACAACTTGCTTCTACCATCCAGCCGCAAGGGGTCAGTTTAATCTAACTCGGCAATCCCAACACAACCTATTTATACTACAGCTGTTGGGTCTGCGTCTCTAACATGGTGTCATTCATTCACCAAATAAAATAAAATAAAACAACTAATAAAACAACTATAAAAACAGTTTTACCGACTCATGTATCCATTATTACACGTTTTAAATGCTGTTTATGAGGATTAATGGGCGATTTATGTTGTAAAATGTGGGCCCAAGGGATTGTGGGTAATCTTTGGTGCTGACCACAGAATAGTCTGCAAGCAATCTTGGGACAGTAACCTGCTAGCGACATGCTTGATCAACTGGTTGGTTTGATCACTGGCACGATCTACTGGATGAAAATGGAACATAGAAAGAAATAGAATAAAATAGAAGAGAACTACGCGAGGCGTTCATGTACGCGCAGTGTGGTGCGCGGCGCAGATACACTTCCGGTTGCGTAACACTCAAACCTGCCAACAGGTCTGTGTGTGAACGCGTAACGAAATTTCTACAACACTGGTCACACGTGTACACGCTGTAAGTAGCTGTGCTATGCAGCTTGTTGTTACGCGTGATGTAGTTTGCGCACATCATAGTCCGCGTGCATGTGCCCGCCTGACAAAATTGTTCTATTATCTTCATGCGTGCGCTTACGCGCTCTGGCTGCGCACCCCGCGTACATCTTACGCGTAAGAATGATGTACGCGGGTTGCGCGTCCTTAACAGCAACATGTGAAGTTGTTATTTTTTATTTTGTAGCCTATTATAAAAGCCTGCTGCTCTCTGTTTTTGTTAACTTTATTCCTCATTCAGGCTATATTTTTATTTTATTTATTTATTTATTTGTTTTATTGCCTAAACATTTCAGAGGCCATTTAAAAAACGTTATGCTACATGCTGAAAGATCGCCTGGTTTTTTATTTTGTGTTTTGTAGCTATAGCCTATTATATGGTAACACTTTACAATAACGTACACAAATACTATAGTAGTTACTAGTAAACTAATCATTAACTAATAGCCAGTTAATGAGCAGCTAATGAAAAATTTGGCATTAGTCAATCACTAGTTAATCATAGTTAATGAGTAGGTAGTCATTAGTTAATGATTAGTATCTATTTTCCTGAAGTATTATTGCCTGAACATTTCTGAGCCATGATTAAAATGATGTTTATGAATTGCGTGGTTTTGTGTGCAGTGTGATCAAAGAATAGACCTAGAATGAATGTGTTTACTGTCATGCACACAATAAACTGATAATGAGAATTACTGAACTCAGAATAATCAGTTTATGAACGAAAAAAGGGCTGTAATAAACACAGAGCGTAGCTCATTGGAGTTAAAACATAGTCTCGTGCATATTCCTACAAGTCATCATGTACAGCAGTCAGATGAAACTATAACAATATAAACAGAATTGAAACGTGTAATAATGGATATGAGTCGGTAAAAGAGTTTTTCATGCTGTCAGGACTGTAGTTGACAACTTGCTTCTACCATCCAGCCGCAAGGGGTCAGTTTAATCTAACTCGGCAATCCCAACACAACCTATTTATACTACAGCTGTTGGGTCTGCGTCTCTAACATGGTGTCATTCATTCACCAAATAAAATAAAATAAAACAACTAATAAAACAACTATAAAAACAGTTTTACCGACTCATGTATCCATTATTACACGTTTTAAATGCTGTTTATGAGGATTAATGGGCGATTTATGTTGTAAAATGTGGGCCCAAGGGATTGTGGGTAATCTTTGGTGCTGACCACAGAATAGTCTGCGAGCAATCTTGGGACAGTAACCTGCTAGCGACATGCTTGATCAACTGGTTGGTTTGATCACTGGCACGATCTACTGGATGAAAATGGAACATAGAAAGAAATAGAATAAAATAGAAGAGAACTACGCGAGGCGTTCATGTACGCGCAGTGTGGTGCGCGGCGCAGATACACTTCCGGTTGCGTAACACTCAAACCTGCCAACAGGTCTGTGTGTGAACGCGTAACGAAAATTTCTACAACACTGGTCACACGTGTACACGCTGTAAGTAGCTGTGCTATGCAGCTTGTTGTTACGCGTGATGTAGTTTGCGCACATCATAGTCCGCGTGCATGTGCCCGCCTGACAAAATTGTTCTATTATCTTCATGCGTGCGCTTACGCGCTCTGGCTGCGCACCCCGCGTACATCTTACGCGTAAGAATGATGTACGCGGGTTGCGCAGCCAGAGCGCGTAAGCGCACGCATGAAGATAATAGAACAATTTTGTCACACGGGCACATGCACGCGGACTATGATGTGCGCAAACTACATCACGCGTAACAACAAGCTGCGTAGCACAGCTACTTACAGCGTGTACACGTGTGACCAGTGTTGTAGAAATTTCGTTACGCGTTCACACACAGACCTGTTGGCAGGTTTGAGTGTTACGCAACCGGAAGTGTATCTGCGCCGCGCACCACACTGCGCGTACATGAACGCCTCGCGTAGTTCTCTTCTATTTTATTCTATTTCTTTCTATGTTCCATTTTCATCCAGTAGATCGTGCCAGTGATCAAACCAACCAGTTGATCAAGCATGTCGCTAGCAGGTTACTGTCCCAAGATTGCTCGCAGACTATTCTGTGGTCAGCACCAAAGATTACCCACAATCCCTTGGGCCCACATTTTACAACATAAATCGCCCATTAATCCTCATAAACAGCATTTAAAACGTGTAATAATGGATACATGAGTCGGTAAAACTGTTTTTATAGTTGTTTTATTAGTTGTTTTATTTTATTTTATTT
>NW_028151184.1:5000-12500 GCF_964638095.1 Poromitra crassiceps | reverse complement strand
GAAGAACCAGGTCTAGAGTGAGACCATCCAACTGTGAGAGGGAGCAATGTGCCACACAAGGCATCCAGACTGCCAGAAAGCCATTAGAAGAAGAAGAAGAAGAACCGACACCACTGATGACATCACAACTGCCCAAATGACATCACAGTTGGGCAACACCCTGGAAGGATTTATGACATCACTAATGACATCACAACTGCTGGAGTGACATCACTTATGACATTACTAATGAGATTACAGTTGCTCGAGTGACATCACTGATGACATCACAACTGCCCGAGTGGCATCGCAGTTGGTCATTTCACAGCTGAGCAATTATATCAGGGGTTGCCAAACTTTTCAGACCAAGTACCAAACCAAATCTCACAAGTACCACTTCCCACTGAGGATAAAATAAAATAAAAAATCATTAAAAAAATCACTGATTTAACACATTCACTGCCAACAGTTTTTTTTTTTACTGTAGGTAGCTTCTGCCAAGGGTTTTTTTGAGGATTCTGGCTCATCTTTCAAGAGCCGAGGATTATTTTCTGCTAGGAATTTGTGAACACAAAATATCTCAAAAGAACTAATAGAATGTGTGCTTTCTCTGTCTAAAAGAGTTAGTTTGTAGAGTTAGTAGTTATGTAGGCATTAGCAGTTGAATACAGCATGGTTTCAGCGTCTGAGAAGAAAAGCTGAGAAAAATGCATTTTTGTGAAATTCGATAGAACAGTCACTTTAACTATTTATTTTTGGCATCAGTGAGACATCAGACATCTAAACAATAGTTCTTTGAACAGTAATTTCCTCCATAACAGCACCCTCACCCCCCTCTCCTCCAAACTCCTCCCTCCGTGGGTGTGTCTCTGGTGGCTTTGCAGCGTTTGTCACAAGCAAATCTCTCCTGCCTGTCTGTGCTGCCTGGCTGCTGGCGGCCGCTCTTTGGGCGAGTCTGGATGGGGCTCGTTTTTCGGTTGTGAGCTCAGCTGGAATGAAGCTGCGTGCGATTCTGGGCTTTCTGCCGGTGTTTCAAAGTGTGTTTCACCCGTAATCTATTATGCAAATTTGCAATCCCCCACCGCCAGCTCCCTGCGCGAAAGCGAAAGCGTTTTCGCCAATCCATTTTCATGAGAATGGCTCCCTCACGCTGCTGTTTTTGCTTGGCTTCGTCTAGTCTGGAGAGCACTGTCGCCACTTAGTGGGTCGGTAAAATAGATTATACACATTCAATACCTCCCATATTTTTATAGGAGATGTAAAAGGGTTTGATCGACGTCCCACCGTCAATTTTTTTTTTTTTTTTTTTTTGACGAGATATCTCGTCCACGGCAGTCAACCGTTGGTTTCTGCTTGACGAGATATCTCGTCCACGGCAGTGAACGTGTTAACCAGCAGAAAGGCTATACCAGAATCATAATTCTATATAATTCTATAGAAGGCTATATACAGTGGAAGTAGGCTATTGTTGCGAGTCAGACCGCAAATAACCAACACAACATTTAGCATAGTACAAAAAGACATGGTATTTTGTGATGGGCTGATGGCAGTCAGCAAGCCACTAAGTACCACCAGGTGGACCCTCTCGGACCAGCAGTGGTCCCTTGACCACAGTTTTGGAATCACTGTTGCATCAGATATTTTGGATATCACAGCCGCTGATACTGTGATTGCAGGTACACTACAGCGTACAATGCAGACTACTTGATGATCATGATATGATGCAGCTGTGCCACAGTGTTATTGTCTCCCACCGGTCAGAGACCAAGGGGAGACAATAATACTGTAATCTCCCAAATAAAGTCCCAGAGCAACCATATTTGGCAGGTGGGTTCCCATGCCCTCCTACTACTCAGGCAAGGCCAGACCCACCAGATGGTGGCGCTATAGCAACTTTACCTTTTTGCCTAAGTGCATGGGCCAAAATTCCACTTTCCCTAGATTCCTTGGTTCATTCTGCATCCACCCATATAGGGCCTATTCCTGCCCACAAGATTTACCGCCATTTTCAATTTTGTCCAAAACCATGTTTTTTTCCGTTACTCCTCCTACATATTTTGTCCAATCTGCACCAAATCACAACACACATGTGTGGACTGTCCTGCACAAAACTAATCTGTGCATGTTTCTAACGACAACAACCAGACACATGTTTCTAATGACAACAACCAGACACATGTTTCTAAGGACAACAACCAGACACATTTCTAATGACAACCTCAAACAGACATGTTTCTAACAACAACCTCAAGCAGACATGTTTCTAACAACAACCTCAAGCAGACACATGTTTCGAACGACAACCTCAACCAGACACATGTTTCTAACAACTTCAACCAGACACACGTTTCTAACAACAACCTCAACCAGACACATGTTTCTAACAACAACCTCAACCAGACACATGTTTCTAACAACAACCTCAACCAGACACATGTTTCTAACAACAACCTCAACCAGACACATGTTTATAACGACAACCTCAACCAGACATGTTTCTAACTAACAACAACCTCAACCAGACATGTTTCTAACAACAACCTCAAGCAGACATGTTTATAACAACAACCTCAATCAGTCACATGTTTCTAACAACAACCTCAAGCAGACACATGTTTATAACGACAACCTCAACCAGTCACATGTTTCTAACAACAACCTCAAGCAGACACATGTTTATAACGACAACCTCAACCAGTCACTCAACCAGACACATGTTTCTAACAACAACCTCAACCAGACACATGTTTCTAACAACCTCAACCAGACACATGTTTCTAATGACAACCTCAACCAGACACATGTTTCTAACAACAACCTCAACCAGACACATGTTTCTAACAACAACCTCAAGCAGACACATGTTTCTAATGACAACCTCAACCAGTCACATGTTTCTAACAACAACCTCAAGCAGAAACATGTTTATAACGACAACCTCAACCAGTCACTCAACCAGACACATGTTTCTAACAACAACCTTAACCAGACATGTTTCTAAGGACAACCTCAACCAGACACATGTTTCTAACAACAACCTCAACCAGACACATGTTTCTAACAACAACCTCAACCAGACACATGTTTCTAATGACAACCTCAACCAGACACATGTTTCTAATGACAACCTCAACCAGACACATGTTTCTAACAACAACCTCAACCAGACACATGTTTCTAACAACAACCTCAACCAGACACATGTTTCGAATGACAACCTTAACCAGACACATGTTTCTAATGACAACCTCAACCAGACACATGTTTCTAACAACAACCTCAACCGGACACATGTTTCTAATGGCAACCTCAACCAGACACGTTTCTAACAACAACCACAAGCAGACACATGCTTCTAATGACAACCTCAACCAGACACGTTTCTAACAACAACCTTAACCAGACACATGTTTCTAACAACCTCAACCAGACACATGTTTCTATTGACAACATCAACCAGACACATGATGTTTCTAACAGCAACCTTAACCAGACACATGTTTATAACGACAACCTCAACCAGTCACTCAACCAGACACATGTTTCTAACAACAACCTTAACCAGACATGTTTCTAAGGACAACCTCAACCAGACACATGTTTCTAACAACAACCTCAACCAGACACATGTTTCTAACAACAACCTCAACCAGACACATGTTTCTAATGACAACCTCAACCAGACACATGTTTCTAATGACAACCTCAACCAGACACATGTTTCTAACAACAACCTCAACCAGACACATGTTTCTAACAACAACCTCAACCAGACACATGTTTCGAATGACAACCTTAACCAGACACATGTTTCTAATGACAACCTCAACCAGACACATGTTTCTAACAACAACCTCAACCGGACACATGTTTCTAATGGCAACCTCAACCAGACACGTTTCTAACAACAACCTCAACCAGACACATGCTTCTAATGACAACCTCAACCAGACACGTTTCTAACAACAACCTTAACCAGACACATGTTTCTAACAACCTCAACCAGACACATGTTTCTATTGACAACCTCAACCAGACAAATGATGTTTCTAACAACAACCTTAACCAGACACATGTTTCTAATGACAACCATAACCAGACACATGTTTCGAATGACAACCTTGGGCAGTTAGCCAGCCGCTTCTTTTCACCTGACAGGGGAAGCTTCACTGGTAGGACATAGCACGTGGGAGGTTCACGCTATTCCAACCGGTTCCCCTCCCTCCGAACAGGCGCCCTTAACGACCAGAGGAGGAACCACATTAGCAACCAGGATATTGCATGTTTTGGGGAAGGGGGTTCCTATATGAAGGAAACCCCCGGGAGGCACGGGGAGAACATGCAAACTCCATACAGAAAGGCCCTTTTGACGACCCCACCCGGGCGGTGGGCACTCGAGGACATGCGGACGGGCACGCATTCCTTCAGCGTTCACAGCGTCCCAGGTGAGAATCGAACCCAGGACCTTCGAGCTGTGAGGCGACAGCGCTTACCATTGCACCACCGTACCCCCTGACAACCTTACACATGTTTCTAATGACAACCTTAACCAGACACATGTTTCTAATGACAACCTCAACCAGACACATGTTTCTAACGACAACCTCAACCAGACACATGTTTCTAACAACAACCTCAACCAGACACGTTTCTAATGACAACCTTAACCAGACACATGTTTCTAACGACAACCTCAACCAGACACAAGTTTCTCATGACAACCTCAACCAGACAAGTTTCTCATGACAACATGCATTCTACAGCTCCGGAAAAGTTGTGATTTTTCTATTTTGAGATAGACATGTGTTCTAGAGGTGCACTATCTTGCAGACTACGCCGTTTGAAATGAGCCTGCATGCAGCTTCCACTGGGCTGTATTTACCTGCAGGCTGTCCCATGTGATCCTGCAGGAGCGCACTTTAATTTTGCTGCATTGTCCTTCAACAGTAAACTCCTGCACCACATCCACCTCCTTCCACTCCATGCTCCAGGCTTCTCTCAGCAGCCTCCAGGCTGTCAGGGCAGACGTGTGAAGCAGACAGAACAGAGCAGCCCAGAGCCCGGGCAAAACACACCGATCCTTAACACAACTTTTCCTCTCGTTCGCCCGCTGATCTGCCGTGGTTTACGATGCTCGCTCTGTGTGTGTGTGTGTGTGTGTGTGTGTGTGTGTGTGTGTCTTTCTCTCTCTCCCACTCGCTCTGTGTCTCTCTCTTCCTCTCTCCCTCTATCTCTCTTTCTCTCGCTATGTCTCTCTCTCTCTCTCACTCTGTCTCTCTCGCTCACTCGTGTCTCCCTCTCTCTCTCTCTCTGTTGGTATATTCTCATGGCGTACACAGAGTGTAAGTGTCTCCCTCTCTCTCTCTCTCTGTTGGTATATTCTCATGGCGTACACAGAGTGTAAGTGTCTCCCTCTCTCTCTCTCTCTCTGTTGGTATATTCTCATGGCGTACACAGAGTGTAAGTGTCTCCCTCTCTCTCTCTCTCTCTGTTGGTATATTCTCATGGCGTACACAGAGTGTAAGATGACACCGCATTCAATTACTGCAAATACATAAACCCATCAAAACATAAAGCTACACACTGGGGATAAATGACATGAGTTAGAGAGGTAGATCCCTCTCTCTATCTTTGTATGCCATCCCTCTTTCTATACCTCCAGATACATTATGCTTCTATACCTCCTATCACTCTTCTTCCTCCATCAAGCTCTGTATATACCTCTGTATGTATATATATATATATATACCGCATTGTATATATATATATATATGTATATATATATATATATATGTATATATTAGGGATGTTCATTTTGAAAAATTTCCAAAATCGATAATCGGTGAGAATTAACGATCAATTATCGATTATCGATTTTATTAATACTTAGAAAATTTTCAATATTTTCAATTTTTTTTTTTTTTTTTTTTTTTTTTTTTTTTTACAAAATGAATGCCTATGGCAGAAAATACGAAAGACAACGTGTTCTCCTCAATGAACTCTTTATTTCAATGTGTCTCCTCTCCAACACTGCTGTCCCCGGCGCATGCCGGTGTGAATTTCCCATGTTTAAAACAGTTTTGTTGGCACAAAGGCCCGTGCCCAGCCAGAAAACTAGAGACTATATGAAGCTCCACCTCACGTTAGTCGGCTGTGCAATGGAGTGGGGCGAGGAGTAACGAATTCCACCCAAACCTAGTCCAAAAAAAAAAAAAAAAAAAAAAATTTTAATAATTAAAAAATCGATCCAAATGCCACAGGATCGATTCCAATCCTTAACGATCGATTATCGATTTTCGATAATTGATGAACATCCCTAGTATATATATATATATATATGTATATATATATATGTATATATATATATATACAGTATACATATATACTGCGACATATATACTGTCAGTTTTACTGTTGTCTTGCTAAGTGCACTAAGTGCACCTGATATGACTGCTATGACATGACTTTAGTCCTCAGTGGGGTCTTTCTAAAAACCAAAGCTCAGACCACAGCCGCGTTCGGAATCGTTCAATCATTCACTTGCTCACTATTCCCCATATAGTGTTTATCATATAGTGAACTATATGGGGATTGATCAAAGTGAGTTTCGGACACTACACAGATTTTTCTCCTCAAGATCATTGTGTCACCAGATGCGTCGGGTATTCATGTGACACAAGCAATCCGTGCCCACTATCACATAAACAACTGAGCTCACGAGCAGATTGAGATGTCCTCAGGTAGTATTGATGTTGCATGTTTTGACTGCTAAATCCTAAATAAATAGTTGAAATTCTAATTACATGCATGTGTGGTTCTGTCAACTATGGTGCTGTCTCCTAATACTAATAGCAAGCTTTGCTGGTCAAGTAGCTCACAAGCTTGTTAGCTCGCGAGCTAACGACTTTCTTCTTCTCTTTCGGTAAAGACCACCGCATTACATTGTGGTATACCAGCGAAAATGTAGGGTACATTCGCTGTTCACTAGAAATCGCTGTGCATTGTGGGTATTTTATAGTGGACTAAATAGTGAATCAAATTAACAGTTGAGAATTCAGACACTATAAAAAAAAATGGCGACACACTAAATAGTCCACTATTTCTGTCATAGGGACCGATTCCGAACAGGGCTATGTGTCATTGATATAGTTGTTTATTTACAGAATTCACAATTCATTGTTTTGACTCGCGGGTTACCCTTAGTTCTGGTTGCTCTCCTGTTTGCCTTGCTTGAATGATGTCAGCGAATCCTTAAGAATCCAAGCTGGGGAGCAGGCGTCAGGTGTTTCTCTCACCTTCATTATAGTCTTTGTCACCAATACAACGGAAATGACCGAAAACAGTATGGCGGGCGCTACCTGAGCTAAAATGTTCATCTAAAAGCCACAATATTATTATAAGTATCCACAACCATATATGCCAAAGCTGCTTTATAGAAAGAGTGTAACTAGTGGTTAACAGTTATTTCAAATGTGTCATTCAGTGGCGTTTGACATTCATGTAACAAACGTAGCTGATAGC
>NW_028151185.1:0-36667 GCF_964638095.1 Poromitra crassiceps | reverse complement strand
CTTGAACGGCGTACATCTGAGCCTGGTTAACAACAAGAACGAACCGGCCGACTACCTTGCAGAGAAGCTGAATGAAGCTGTGGAGCAGTGGGGAATTGAAATCAAGGTTCAAGCATGTGTCCACGACAATGCCTCCAATATCACCGCTGCCAACAATCCCACCAGAGTCAACCCTGCAGTTGGTCATCAACGATGGATTTGCACTATACCTGCATCGTGTCATCTCTGTCTGCTGCTGGCAAACTCATTAGCCACTTCAATCACATAGACCAGAACTGCACATCCAAAGCGTCAAGGCCGCGCCCCTTTTTGGGGGATAACACAAGCCACTCGCGTTGACTTCAATGTAAAATAGCAGTACCCAAAACATCTATAGAAAAATAACAGAATTAATTTCCTTTATAAATGACCCAAAGACACCATGACATGACAATATATTTCAACTCGGCCGGCCATAGAATGCGCAAGATACATCGACACGAGGTACTTGCCTTATATGAACGCTGTATCCAGTTTCCACCAGGTTACATGCATCGTCCACATTGACGGTGTCACGCCGTCGCCTACCCTATCGCAGACCAGTTTTTTTTTTTTTTTTTTTTATTGTTAGTGAAACTATAACAACACAGCAACTCTTCGGCATATCTCTATCAAATTAAACCGTTTTAAATAGTTTGTTTGAAGTGGTTTCGGCTTCTTGTACCGTCGTTTACTATGGTGGGTTTCCCCTAAAAAGGGGCGCGGCCTTGGAGCTGGGCGCTTGAAGACGCGATGCAGTTCTGGTCTATCGCTGTCTGGCTTTAGTATTTTCTGCCATTTCTATATATATATAAACAATTAATCGATAATTGATCGTTAATTGCCTCGATTTTAGGTTTTATATATATATACCGCATATATATAATATATATACTGTATATATATAGGGCTGTCAAACGATTATTTTTCTTAATTGTGATTAATCTTAACTATAGTTAATCGCGATTAATCGCATCTTTGTATCACATGTTTAAAATGCCATTATTTTGCATTTCAATTCGATATTAATAATTCTTACCAGTGTGTCATGATTGGGAATCAAATGAATGCAAATAAATGTACTTTGTCATCTTGAATTTTAGATTTATTTTCAATTCAATAGAAGTCTACAAAATATATCTTGAACAGAAAATAAATGCACAATTGACCTATCGCTAAGCCCCACCCACCGTGCTCACTCGGACAAACACAGGGCAGGCTGACTAGAATAATGGCAGCCTAATGGCAGCCGTCACTGTCAAAGTTATATCCCAACACGCTCTTCACAACTTTTTGAGGCCTGATATCGTCTAGAAGCCATCAGAAAGTACTTCACTATGCCATAGAGGGCGATGTACAACATTTAAAGCTATCGATCAAAATAAATTTGATATGTGCATGCCAGGAAACGGCTGTAGCGAATCTTTAATCAAACGTTTCAACGGAGGAAGACAACGGAATTGACATTCACTTAGAGTAACCTCTCCGTGGATTATATAGCCTATATGCCGAATTGAAGAGTGGCGCCTGTTAATCTATTTCATGTACCTCTGTATAATCAAGAAACGTTAACTAGTGTAGATGTTTTTCATAGCGAGACAACGGCACTCACGCATGGGTGGTGGTGTAGCAGATCAGCAGAGGCATAGCTTACAGCTTTTAACATCATGTTTTCCTCCTGGATAGACTACCTCACATTTATTTGGAGAACGAGATTAATTCCCTCGTTTTAGGGTTTGACTGGTGTCTGGCAATGTTATAATTACATCAATCAATGCGTCTCCTCTTCACTAGTCTCGCTGGCCAGACTCCCCTCTCTATCTCTTCACCAACTCCATTACGCGCATAACGTAATGACTGGAAACTCGCATAATTCAGCATTTTCTTTTGCCGACTTTCTGAATACATGATGATTTCATGATACCTTTTGGATCATGGAAGCCAAATGAGGGAGAAGACTCGTCATCTTGCTGTCACCACGATTGCAGATTTAACTCCAAAACAGTAGCATTGTGGATGTGAGTGGATCTACGTTTACTAGTTTAATATTATCCATTGCCTGGCCTCCCAGGATACCTCGTAATGTTGCATTTACCCCCATGCACATCGTTTGACCATTTTTTTCAATTTATAAATGTATAAAACCAGAGGAAACTCGCGTTTTCTAGTGCTTCTCTATGGAACTCTAAGCTCAGAATGTCCAAGTGTATTGTAGAGCTGCACGCGCTGTGATTGGCTCGTCTGCGTTCGGGGCGTGGCTTAGCGATAGGTTAATTGTAAACAGTGCAGTACACGCTAAAAACTTTGGCACTTCCATGTGAATAATGGCTCAGTATTGGAAATGTAAGAGTCGACATGGAGTAAGACTAGTCTCTTCGAAGGGTGAAGAATTTTGGGAGCAGATAGCAGAGTGAGCGGGGTTTATATACCCCGCCTAAGGACCTAAATGAGGAACACCTCAAGGGGTGTGTCAGTGGCTAATGGCGCCAAGTATGAAAAATCTTCAGTCTGACGCTGCCCCGTGAGGATATATCCATTAGCGAAGCCTAAAGAGGGCGGAGCTAATCGAATATGAACAGAATTAAACAAAAAAATGCATTCAATAAAATTAAAAAATAAATAAATAAAACAATTTGAAACAAAAGAGCTTTGGACTAAAGAAAAAAAAAGGCCTTTAGTGCCTTGTGAACTTTGCACCTTGTTTACACTACACGCACACTGTTTCGGCCTTCTGCTTAGTTAGACAAGGAAATCCACAGCCGTACAAGCCGTACAAGCTGTACGTCACTTCGATGCTACTTCACAAAACCACAACAATGCCAAAGCGTCCAGCTGTTACCCCTTTAACGTAAAAAAAAAAGCTAAGACATTCCGCACTAAGCCCTAAAATCTAGGGATGCACCGATTGCAATTTTCTTGGCCGGTTCCGATTTCCAATTTTTGAATAGTCTGACTTGCCGATACCGATTTTGGATGATTCAGATTTTTTTTCTAAGAACAATAATTGACAGCTTACACAAACATTTTTGTAAATTAGCTTTAATGGAAAATGTATAAGATTGATTCAAGTAACAATTCGGAGGTAAGACCATCTCATTAAAACACATCTCAAAATAAAAGGGCTGGCCAGCATCAGCATTCTCCTGCATTATCTCCTCATGTACTGAAAGCAGCAGACTTGGCCTTTTGGGCTGCAGGCCCAGGTGCCGTGGATAGTCCTGCAACAGATTCCACCTTGTCTTGCTCCTCCTCAGGTGCATGGTCTCCGGGTCTGCGCTCCTCAGCCTCCAGCTTAGTCAGAAGCACCTGACTAAGCTGTGTTGTGTGGCTCCTGTTCAATGTTGCTGAACCTTCTCTGGACCGCCTCCAACAACTTTTGTAGGCTTTTGTAGTCCCCACTCCACAGTCAGTAAGTAAGTAAGCAATCTTTATTTGTATAGACGGTTTTCACCAGCTGCAACCCCACAGCACTTCCTTTTTCTCAGCTTCTTCTTCAGTGTTTTATGGCGGTTGGCATCCTTAAATGTTGCATTAGAGCCACCTACTGAATTGTATCATCTTCACAGTGCTAAGTCTGCTAACTATTTACAGTGTTCACTTTCTCAGCTGTTCAGAGGGAAACACTGACATACCTCTATTTCTATTTGTTTATTTTTGCTATGTAAATGTTTAAATATTAAAATAGGCCTATGCATGCAATAACGTACTGATAGTCAGCTCAGCTTACTCTGTAACATGTAGCTTTTATTAGCCTCTCAGGCTAGCTCCGGACCAGACGACAACGCTTCCTACTACCCAGCGTGTGCACGTCTTTCCAACAGGGTTGGTTGGTATGGCAATTATCAACAACAACTACTACTACTAACTATTACAAAACATAAAGACCGAAATAGGCTACGTTGTTACTGTGTCTGTCGGAGACACGGCCTCACATTAACATATGAGCCGAATATCAGCCTGCGCTCAACTATGTATACAGGAAGTAAACCGGATATTCAGGTGGGTTGTGACGGTTGTTATTGTTGTCAAGTTAAAACTGTCTATAGCGCTCAAAACAAAGTTACAAAGTGCTTTACACAACATGATCAAAGATTATACATACTCAGGGGTATAAAAAAAAAAAAAAAAGTACCCCAAATAAAAACAAAGTTAAAATAGGAACAATAAAACAATGCTGATAAAATAAATAAAATAAAATAAAATAAAATAAAATAAATAAAAACAGAGAGAAATGCAATCAAGTTAAGAGAAAGCTTTCTTGTAAAAGTATGTTTTAAGAAGTGATTTCTCCAAAAGCCGTTTCAGCGCAGCGATTTCTGGAATGACGTCTGCCGCTGTTGCTGTGGATTTGCTTTGTTTTGTGAGTTCCTCAAACGGTGCGAGGAGCGTCACCACGTTCTCTATCAGGCCCCACTGATACGCGTTGAGTGTGGCTGGCAGCTCGTGCTCTACACCGTACGCCCCGAGAGCCCGTCTCTGCTCAATGAGTGACTCCAGCATGTAGTACGTGCTGTTCCATCTGGTAGGAATATCCTGCTGCAGTCGTTTCCTCTCCTGGCCCAGCTGATGCTAGATGTCGTGGAGTCGGGAATAGGCGAGTGGCGAGTGTTTAAAGTGGCCGATAATCTTCCTTGCAGTTGCCACCACGTCTTTGATGCTGCGTTGAGAGAGCAGACCCTCATTCACCGCCAGCTGAAGCGTATGTGCCATGCAGGGCAAACTCGCCAGGTTGCCATCCTCCAATGCTTTCGCCATATTTCTAGCGTTGTCACGCAACACCACATGAACCCTGGTCTTATCGATATTCCACCGTTGCAACATTGCGTCCAACTTTGCTGTTAGATTGGGTGCAGTGTGGGACCCTGGCATTTCTTGACAGTGTAGGAGCACTTGCTGTAGCTGAAAATCTTCGTCCACCCACTGAGCAGTCAGACTTATCATTGACAGTAAACTCACGTTTGATGTCCAGATATCCGTATTCCGTAGTGCAACTGACTCGTTTAGCATGCTCTGTGTGCGGTCTGCCACAAGCTGAAACAACTGGTAACGTGGTGTCAGAGAAGTAGCGCCTGCTCAGCATTGTGTATCTTGGGCAAAGATAATGTATCAGGCGTCTGAAGCCTGTATCCTCGACTACGCAAAATGGCTGATCGTGCAAAGCTATGAACTGCATGATTTTCCGCGAGATCATTTTAGACTTTTCATTGCATAATTGAGAAAGCTAGAGGCTGCTGGCTCGTGGTGGGTGTGGCTGGCTCTATGCTTTTTGCAGCGGATTCAGCCTTTCTTTTGTTCGCTTCCTCAAACTTGGCATGTTCACCTGGGTGGTGATTTTGCGCCATCACTGATGACATCATCACGGATGAGATCAGTCATCTGTGGTGGGTGGGTGGGTTGGTTGGTTGCTGGATAGGCTGTATACTATACTGTAGACAGTGTAGAGTAAAACATTTTCGTGTGGATTGGCTATATCTTATTAAATTGTGGACATTTATTCATTCACACTTATTAGACACTATTTCTGATGGTAAAATGAGCGTACAAAGCAAAACACAGAATTCTGAAAAATTTTAATGGAAAAAAATTAATTTGGGGGAAAAATCTAATTTAATTGGGAAACTAGAACGACCGCAACGCGGACTTATGCCTCCGCCATTAGTTCATTCTACAGTCCAAATCACCATTTGAGGCAAATTGGAAGAAATTTTGTCAAGGCGCTCCTGAGATGTTGCGTTACAGAGCTTGAAAATTGGATGTGTGAGGTCACAGTGACCTTGAACTTTGACCACCAAAATGTCCTTGAGTCCAAGTGGACGTTTGAGGCAAATTCGAAGAAATTCCATCAAGACATTCCTGAGATATTGCGTTAACAAGCTTGAAAATGGCATTCGAGAGGTCACAGTGACCTTGACCTTTGACCTTTGATAACTAAAATGGAATCAGTTCATCCTTGCGTCCAAGTCGATGTTTGAGCCAAATCAGAAGAAATTCTATCAAGCCGTTCTTGAGATATTGTGTTAACGAACTTGGGAATGGCGTTCATGAGGTCATAGTGACCTTGAAGTTTGACCACCAAAATGTAATCAGTTCATCCTTGAGTCCAAGTCGATGTTTGAGACAAATTTGATCAAATTCTGCCAAGGCATTCCTGAGATATCGCGTTAACAAGCTTGAAAATGGCGTTCGAGAGGTCACAGTGACCTTGACCTTTGACCACCAAAATCTAATCAGTTCATGCTTGAGTCCAAGTCGATGTTTGAGACAAATTTGATGAAATTCCGTCAAGGCATTCCTGAGATATCGCGTTAACAATCTTGAAAATGGCGTTCAAGCGGTCACAGTGACCTTGACCTTTGACCACCAAAATCGAATCAGTTCATCCTTGAGTCCAAGTCGATGTTTGAGGCAAATTTGATGAAATTCCATCAAGGCATTCCTGAGATATTGGGTTAACAAGCTTGAAAATGGCGTTCGAGAGGTCTCAGTGACCTTGACCTTTGACCTTTGACCACCAACATCTAATCAGTTCATCCTTGAGTCCAAGTCGATGTTTGAGGCAAATTTGATGAAATTCCGTCAAGGCATTCCTGAGATATCGCGTTAACAAGCTTGAAAATGGCGTTTGGAAGGTCACAGTGACCTTAACCTTTGTGCTTTAACCACCAAAATCTAATCAGTTAATCCTTGAGTCCAAGTCGACGTTTGAGCCAAATTTGATGAAATTCCGTCAAGGCGTTCCTGAGATATCACGTTAAAGAGCATGAAACGAGCGGTCGTGAGGTCACAGTGACCTTGAACCTTGAAAATATAATCAGTTCATTCTTGAGTCCAAGTGGACGTTTACAGGGGTGGAAGGAACGAATTACAACTACTCACGTGACTGTAATTAAGTACTTTTTTCGGGTACTTTTAAAAGTAATTTTTTCAAGTCTGTAATTTTACTCTTATTTAAGTATGGATTGCACGATGTAATCTAACCCGAAAATCAATAAGGTCCGACCTTATCGATACTGTTATCGAGCAGCGGCCGTTTGGTCCATTAATTCCCCCCCGCCAGTCTTTCCCCTCTGATCTGTCCGCTGAATTTACGCGCCCTGTCTCTGTCACTGACTCAAGCCTGTGTGCTGCCGTGCCGTGCAGACATGAGTGACTGTCTAAATAACACTTTTAATTCGATTAAGGATGAATCACGTGCATCACGCGTGACGCGACACGCCCCCTGTTCACTGCTCATTTGATCATATTTGGTTGCGAACTTGCGTGACAGACCAGTCGACACAGGACTCAGGAGGAAGCGACATGATGCTGAACCCTTCACCAAAGTGAAAGACAAACCTGAAGCCAAATGCCACCCAAGGTATGCATTGTCCACGGACGCCACGCAAGTCCCGTTCATTGACATAATCCACTTGATAAAATAATCCCAAAATATGCGGTCTCAGGCAGTGATGAAAGTTCCTTGTGCCATGCGTCCTGCTCTGCGACACGTCATGACATGTACCGTTGTCCGACCATATTAGGAGGGCAGGCTGCAATGTAGCCTAATAGGTGACCATGCATGGGTATAGAGCATTGATTGTATATATTAGGTATAGAGCAGTGCTGACCAATTTGGGGCCCGCGGGCCAAACGCTCCGTTTGTTTTGGCCCGCCACGGATTTGGGGAAAAAAGTGCCCCCCCCCCCCCCCCCAAGCTCCCCACAAATGCAGATGTTTTTTTTTTATATATATAACCAATTGCAAATTATTACAATTACCAAACAGATAAAAAGTATATTATTATATTGAAATGTTATTTTAGATTTAGAATGTAAATTTTCTATAAAACACAATACATTTTAATGTAATTCCAGAACGTTTATTTTTGGCCCTCGGCCCTCCACCCAGATTGAGTTTTGGCCCTTCATGGGAAAGAATTTGGGCACTCCTGGTATAGAGGCTAGTCTACCCAGTGTGGATATTCAATGTGTATTCCGTAAAAAAAGAACAATAAAAATAAGCCCAAAATGTTTGCAGTGCACAATAAATGTGTTTTCACAGCAATATAAAATTGAGAGAGGGAATTATGACCTGTTTAACTCATTGAGTGCCAATGACGTCGATCGGCGTCAAAGTAAATAGTAACGTTGAGTGCCAAAGACGTCGATCGGCATCAAATGCGTTTTTTGACGGTGGGACGTGGATCAAAGCCTCAGGCATCTCCTGTACAAATATTGTAGCTATTGAAGGTGTATAACCTATTTTACGGACTCATTAGGTGGCGACAGTGCTCTCCAGATTAGAGAAAGGTCAGGAAAACAGCAGGAAAAAGCCCCGTGATGAAAGAGAAACCGCTCATGCTGCAGCCAGAGCCATATAGATTGCTCTGGCTGGAGCTGACGTTGGCTGCGAACAGCAGTCAATCCGCGCCCACAACTGAGTCCCTCTGTCTCTGCTGTATAGTTTCTCCACACGATTAGCCGCCAGAAAAGCAGCACCCGACGCCGAAGGGCCAAACCATTCTCAGCAGTCCGGTTTGGCTTTTCCGTGTCGCGCTGGGAGCCGGCGCACAAAAACGGAGCACTCCAAAAATAGATGCTGGGTGCGTGAGGCTGTGTGTTAGTGTGGGGAGGAGTTTGCAGCTGAGGGGGGGAGAGGGGGGTGGGGCATGCAGAGCACCACACAACTACACCACGTCACTACATCAGAAAATATTAGCTTCACAGTCAGTGAATGTGCTTGAAATGCTTCATTTCACAAAAGGCTGAATATCTCAGCTTCTAATTTGAAACGCCTGTTTTTGCTTAAAACAACCTATCTTCTCCGGCTCATAACTAAAGAACGGAAAATGCTATCAATAAACTTTTTTTGCTGATGATACAATAGAGTCTCCTCGTTCTTTGTGCGTGTTCGGTGTTTACATAGTAATATCACACAATATTCTGTGGGCCTCGAGAAATCACTGAAAACGCTCTGAAACTCTGGCACTGGGAGCGTCAGTTCTCCAAAAGTGGCTGGCACTCAATGAGTTAACTCCTAACAGCTTGTTATAGGCTATAAAAAAATATGAATGCCAAGATTTTTGTTTCAATCAAAGCAAATATTTAAATTAAAATACAACCATTAATTTCATAATAGTTGTTTCCACTGGTTCGTTATCAGTACAGAGCACATCTTGAAAAGTCTGGAAACAAATCATAGTGGTGTAAGGATAACAGTTACTCGGTATGTGAATAACATTTATTTTCTTTATTGTTGGAAAAAGTGTTGCTGAGTGTTGTTGTCTGTGCTGCTGATTATTTTACTTGCATGTCATGTGGGCCCTATTCCTTTTCAAATAAATGCACAGCAACAGCAGCAGTTTTTGTTTATTGGAGGCGAGGCTAATCCTTCTGTTGAGAAATAAAACGGTCACAGACTCACAGTTAAGCAATAAAAAAACAGTTCTGTAAAAAAAAAGTGAAATGTTCATCCTTCTAGCAAATCTAGGTACATTTCAGACTTGAAAGCAGTGTCCTGCATGTCTTCTCTGAGGTGACATGCAAATTAACTAGATTCATATGATCAAATGTTTCCTGTCCTCTTTAAGAGTCAAATGCTTACCAGTATTATTAAAAATGAATAACATCTGGGGGACGAGCAAAGCAGGTGTGACTGACAGACCCCTCCCACCCACCAGTTTTCAGTTATTTAGGGTTTTGCTCCCTGTTGATACTAAGAAGCATTGATCTTTCATTCATATCATTTATTAGAGAAATATGCTTTGTTGAAAGTGTATAATGTATTTTCTACATGGATCTCCCGTTTCAAGTGAATGCCGGTGACAGCCTGCTATTAAAAATCGATGGTTAAAAAAGTAACTAATACTCTGAGTAGTTTTTTAGAAGAGTACTTTTTACTTTTACTTAAGTATATTTTTAACACCAGTACTTTTACTTGTAATTGAGTAACATTTCAGTAAGGTAACAGTACTTCTACTTGAGTACAAACTTTCAGTACTTCTTCCACCACTGGACGTTTAAAGCAAATTCGAAGAAATTCCATCAGGGCGTTAACGAGCGTGAAAATGGTGTGCGAGAGGCCACAGTGACCTTCACCTTTGACCACCAAAATTTAATCAGTTCATCCTTGCGTCCAAGTCGACGTTTGAGCCAAATTGGAAGACATTCCGTCAAGGCGTTCGTGAGATATCGCGTTAACGGACTTGAGAATGGCGTTCATGAGGTCACAGTGACCTTGAACTTTGACCACCAAAATCCAATCAGTTCATCCTTGAGTCCAATTCCGTGAAGGCGTTCCTCAGATATCGAGTTAACGAACATCGGACGGACGGACGTACGTACTGTACGTACGGACGGACGGACAACCTGAATCCATAATGACGATATAGTACAACTTCGCTGGCCATAGATTGCGCAAGATACATCGAAAATAGTAATTTGATCCATATGTGATCTAGTTAGAGCCCGCTGTCCGCCTGGCATTTGAATAAGGGCAGCTCGGCCTTGACCGCAGCTCGGCTGGTGCGCGGCCTTGCCTGCCCTATTGGCGCGTCCACAATGTCTCACTCTCTCGCTCCCTCAGTCTCTCTCCCCCTCTCTCTCTCAGTCTCTCCCCCCTCTTTCTCCCTCTCCTCTCTCTCCCTCTCCCTCAGTCTCTCTCCCTCTCCTATCCCTCAGTCTCTCTCCCCCTCTCCGCTCTCTCCCTCAGTCCATCACTGATGACATCATCACGGATGACATCACGGAGTGATCCGTGACACATTTTCATCACTGAAATGTGTGTGTTTGTGTGTGCATGTGTGTGCCTGTCTCTTGTTTGTATGTGTGTGTGACATCACTGATGATTTCATCAGTGGGATTTATGACATCACTGATACATCATCAGTGATGTCATCAGTGACATCATCACTGAACTATAGCCTTGTGTTTGTGAGTGAATTTATGACATCACTGATGATGTCAAAATGCCTATGTATGACATCACTGTCATCAGTCACTGATGATGTCATGAGTGACATCATCACTGAACTATAGCCTTGTGTGAGTAATTCACTGATGATGTCATTTATGACATCACTGATGATGGCATCAGCATTGGGACTGACAGAAAAACAGACAGACTCCCATGTACTGTATACTGATGATAACGATACATAGATAGATACATAGCGTCGCTGTTGTGCCAGGACCTCGAATGTCCCTTTTTTCACTTTTTTACTTTTTGTCATAAATCAGTGCCATTGGTCACCCTTCACGTCTCTGTGTGGTTTTTATGAAATGCAACCAATGGAAAAGCATTAAAACGAGCTTGTGAGTAAATCTCGTAACGCCATTCGCCCTCAATCTTTCAGTCAAACCTCGAAATTCGTCGCCTACCTCCGTCTGTAACCCCCCCACGCAGGACACTAAACCTGGAAAAGTCACACGGCAGACGTGCTGTGTATTTCTGATATCGTTTTGACTAATCCTGGCTTCCTCTGACGTTAATAGATCAATCAAATGTTTTCCAGTTATTCCTAGGCTGCAAACTTGTTTTAACATGCAAATCGGAGTGGTTTCTGACGAGAATAAAGTAACATTAACGCTACGTTATGTCAGACTGTTCTCACCCCAATGCCCAAGCCCCCGCCTCGGCCATGAGAGCCGAGGAGGGCTGCTGCTGCTGCTGCTGCGCGCCCCCGCGGCCCGGAGCTTGGGGCTCGTGCATGAGCATACGACTCTCTCCCGCCTGACTGGCCGGGAGAGAGTGCTTCCAACTCGGACTGATAATATAAACAACATCATTTGAGCTTATCCAGGTAAGATATTAATAAAGTAATGACACATTCAGCGGGAAACTATCTATAATTAAGACATGTGCCAATTTTGACGACGTTTGGTTCAGTATTTTAAGAGCAAACAGGTTTTGTTAACTTCCTGAAAAGTTGCTGATTTGGAGATTCGAGGTCCTGGAACGACAGCGACGATAGATAGAATGATTGATTGGCGGAGCGTGCAGTGGTGTATCTCTGCTGTAGATTACCTATACTGGGTTTAGCTGCTCTAAGGGGAATAGCACTTAATTGAAGTGAATTCAAAAGTACCACGTAAAACCCATGCATCCTACAGTAAAATTACTATGCAACAAATAAATGGCCACAGCACTTGTACAAGCAGGACAACTGTCTGACATCTTACCTCCCCTGCCAGCGCCCAGTAGAGTCTCCGTCGGTCTTTGCGGCCGAGTCGTTTCTTAGGCATGTTTGATCGCTCTTCTTGGTAGTATTAACTGCAAACGAAAAGGAAAGCACAAGCTCAATTAGATTAGGGTTAAGCCAGAAAGTTTACCTTACTACTGGTGCTCAACCATGTGCCATCATGACCCATTCCAACAAAGGGTTAGGGTTATGGTTAGATATATTTAAAGGGAATAGCATTTAATTTAGGAAAACTAATAGAAAATCAATTTTATCGCTTTAGTCTAAGGACAATAGGGCTGCATCTAACAATTATTTTCATTGTTGATTAATCTGTCGATTATTTTCTCGACTAATCGATTAGTCCTGTGGTCTATAAAATGTGACAAAATGTACCATGTAAAAGCTTTAGTAATGACCTTGATCTAATTATTGTAGTAAAATAGCATGATGGCTGCATCATCAATAAGTGATATCAGCATAGCATGCATTCCAACCCGTTCTCACTCCGAGCGCGTAGCATATTGACGCTTTGTCCCGTCCCTTGTGCGTCGCTTGTTACTAACATGGTACCCTTGAGCGACACATGAAACGACTTGGGCTTTCCGACTAAACTCTATGCAGACCCATGGAAGTCATCTTTGACGCTTATGGCAACTGCTCCCCTATTAGCCTAACTGCTCCCCCATTAGTCAACTGCTCCCCCATTAGGGTCTGGAGGAGCTAACCTCTCCCAGACCCTAACCCTAAACCTAACCTCTCCCACCCCCCATGCCTAAACCTAACCTCCCCCAGACCCTAACCCTAACCTCTCCCACCCCCCATGCCTAAACCTAACCTCCCCCAGACCCTAACCCTAAACCTAACTTCTCCCACCCCCCACGCCTAAACCTAACCTCCCTCCAGACCTTAATGGGGGAGCAGTTGACTAATGGGGGAGCAGTTAGGCTAATGGGGGAGCAGTTGCCATAAGCGTCAAAGATGACTTCCATGGGTTGGCATTGAGTTTAGTCGGAAAGCCCAAGTCGTTTCATGGGTCGCTCAAGGGTACCATGTTAGTAACAAGTGACGCACAAGGGACGGGACAAAGCGTCAATATGCTACATGCTCGGAGTGAGAACGTGTTGAGCATTCATAGTAGGCTACAGTTGGTCAGTGCTCAAAAGCAGGGCAGGAACAAGTTGGAAAAGTGAAAGTGGATCCCTTGATTTAGTCAACCAAAAAAAGTCATAAATAACTGACCTTCAGGGTCATTTAAATTCACAAGATGCATTTACATCAGAAAGAAGTTGAAAGCAGTGATTGATAATCAAGCAAATCTAATAATGATGTTTTTCTGCAAATTGCATGCATCATTGGGAGGTTCATTCTGGCGCTCAATTTTAGGGGTGGGCAATATATCGATTTTATATCAATATTGTGATATGAGACTAGATATGGTCTTAGATGTTGGTAATTAACTGTTAGAAAGCATTCCTCGCAGGGTGTGTTCATGTTTTCTTTGAAATTATTTAATTATGCTCTTGATGCTTGTTATTGTCTGTTGTGTTAACCTGTAATTTTGTAACTGCTGTATATGTTCTTTGTACACCAGGGCTCCCTTGTAAATGAGAGCTTGCTCTCAAGGGACTCTCCCTGTATAAATAAAGGTAAAAAAAAAAAAAAAAAAGGTAATGTGGTGATACGGCATGTTTTTTTTCCTGGTTTTAAAGGCTGCATTACAGTAAGTGAAGTGTAGGCTGGTGACATTTTAAAGAATGTCATAACTCACTCAATGTTCATGTATACACAGTCAGAGACTTCACAAACTTTGGTCATGGAAATTTGTTTTGAAGTCATGGAAATCCATTGGGCAAAATGTGTATGAACCATGTGAGAAATACTTGTTTTATTAAAGTTCAGCATGGTCACTGATTGTGAATTGAGGAATATTGCAAGTTGAAAGTTCTGTCAGCACCTGAGGTAGTGCTCCAGGACGTCCGCTGGATGGCGCCATGGGGGCCACCTAGAGCCGGACTCACCTGCACGGCTGTGTGCCATCGCAATCAACTTGTCTTGATTACATTGAACTCTTATTTAAGCCCTGTGATGTCTGTGTGACACTGTCAAGTTATTTTGGTCCTGAGGGAGAATGTTTGTACCTGATCTTTAAGTTTCAAGTAAACCTTTGTTTGGTGATTTTGAAGCTCTGACTCGTCTCATGGTTATTCTGCACTTGGGTCCGATCCAAAACTTGTGACAGAATAACTTGACCATCATGGATCCAGCGGAGTTAAACCAGTTACGAGAGACTCTAGCACGGCACGGTCAGGCCCTCACAGACTTTCACAATCAGCTCACCGCTTTGACTGCCGCTGTCCAGAATCTTGCCCCGGTGCCGCCTCCGGGACCTGCTGATCCGCCCGTGCCACCACCAGCTGCTCCCGCAGCAGCAGCAGGGGAAGTAAGCCCACGGGAACCCCATGTCTCCGCTCCTGAGAGGTTCGGGGGAGATCCAGAGGGATGTCGGGGTTTTCTTGCCCAATGTTCATTTGTTTTTGCTCTCCAGCCATCCTCGTTTTCATCCGAGGTTTCCAAGGTGGGGTATGTGATCACGCTGTTAAAAGGCCGGGCACTACAGTGGGCTAATGCACTTTGGGAGAGACAGTCTCCTGTGTGTTTAAATTTTGATTTGTTTGCTGAGGAGATGAAGCGTATTTTTGATCATCCCGCTCAAGGGAGAGAGGTGGCCGCTCGCCTGTTAAATCTCCGCCAGGGTCGAGGTTCGGTGGCGGAATATACTTTGGAGTTATCCAGGGATTATCCGAGGAATTAAAAGACGAGTTGGCCGCTCGTGAAGTAGCCGGAGGATTGGAGGTGATGATTTCCCTCGCACTGAGTTTGGATGCCAGGCTCCGAGAGCGCCGCCGGGAGAGAAGCCGGGGGGCGTGGTCCAGGGCGCCGAACTTCGCCGAGTCCTCCCGAGAGGCTCCGAGGAGGGATTTTCCGCCGAGGTTTGCCAAGTCCTCCCGAGAGGCTCCGAGGAGGGGCTTTCCCCATATTAACTCTTCTGCTTCCTCTACAGCTCGTCAAGTGGAGATCCCAAGTGAGCCAATGCAGCTCGGTCGCACTCATCTCTCTGAGGAGGAGAGAGGGAGGAGAATGAGGGAGAGGAGGTGTTTTTTCTGTGGAGGTTCAGGACATGTGGTGGAGACCTGTCCTGAGAAGGCGGTAAAAGAGCGGGCTTACCAGTGACTGGGGGGGTTCTGGTGAGCCATACTATGTTCTCCCCAAGCGTTTCTTGTTGTAAAATTCCTGCTGTGCTTTCCTGGGGGGGAGAGGATTTTTCTATAACCGCGCTGCTCGACTCGGGGGCTGCCGGTTGTTTTCTGGACATTTCATTTGCTAAGAGGTACAAGATAAAGTTTTCGGCTCTACCCGAACCCCAGAGGGTGACAACCTTGGATGGACGTCCGTTGGGCACCGGACTGGTTCGAGACGTCACTGATCCAGTGAAGCTACGAGTTTCAGGTAATCACAGTGAAACCATTCAATTGCACATGCTTGATTCGCCTGATTTTCCTGTTGTTTTGGGCCACCCCTGGCTAGTTCAGCATAATCCTCATGTGGATTGGCCTACAGGCAATATTTTGGAGTGGGGGCGCTCTTGTCATGCAAGCTGTTTGCTGTCCGCTTTTTGTGCTCCTGAGTCTCTCCCTCCAGATTCCTCTGAGCCACCGGATCTGTCTGGAGTGCCTAGCGAGTATGCTGATCTCAGCCTGTGTTTCTCCAAGCGCCGGACCACAACATTGCCACCCCACAGACCGTATGACTGTGCGATAGACCTACTGCCGGGCACTTCTCCCCCCAAGGGCCGGCTTTATTCGCTGTCTGCGCCTGAGTCTGCAGCCATGGAGGAGTACATCAAAGGGGCTCTCGCTACTGGATTCATCCGACCCTCAACCTCCCCGGCTGGGGCTGGGTTTTTTTTTGTGGGGAAAAAGGATGGTTCATTACGGCCCTGCATCGACTTCAGAGGTTTGAACACTGTTACCATCAGAAACCGGTATCCGTTACCTCTGATTGCTTCTTCGTTTGATTTTCTGCAGGGAGCCACGGTGTTTTCTAAATTGGACCTCAGAAATGCCTACAAGCTGGTTCGGGTCCGTGAGGGAGATGAGTGGAAGACGGGCTTCAACACTCACACGGGCCACTATGAGTATCTGGTTATGCCATTTGGTCTTACTAATGCTCCGGCGGTCTTCCAAGCATTAGTAAATGACGTTTTGAGAGACAGGTTGAACAAGTTTGTTTTTGTATATTTGGACGATATTTTGGTTATCTCCAGATCCCGGGAGGAGCATGTGCAGCATGTTCGTCAGGTGGTACAGCGCCTCCTGCAGAACCAGCTGTATGTCAAGGCAGAGAAGTGCAAGTTCCACAAGGAGAGGATCTCCTTCCTGGGGTACGTGTTGACAGCGGGGAGCGTCAGGATGGAGGCATCAAAAATCAAAGGGGTAACTGACTGGCCGCAACCCACGACGCTGAAGGAGCTTAAGCGCTTCCTAGGCTTTGCCAATTTCTATAGGCGGTTCACCCGGAATTACAGTACGGTGACAGCCCCACTCCACGCACTCACCTCTGGTCCTCCATCCAAATTCAACTGGACGCCTGTCGCGGAGAGGACATTTGGTGAGTTGAAGAGGAGATTCACCACTGCTCCCATACTCACCCATCCTGATGCTACACTTCCTTTTGTGGTGGAGGTGGATGCCTCAGAGACTGGTGTTGGTGCTGTTTTGTCCCAATGTTCTCCGCAGGATCAGAAGCTGCACCCTTGTGCTTTTTTTTCCAGTGGGCTGGATCCGGCTGAGAGAAATTACGATGTGGGGAACCGGGAGCTGCTAGCCGTGGTCCTAGCGTTGGACGAGTGGAGACACTGGCTGGAGGGGTCAGCACATCCATTTCTCATCTGGACGGACCATAAAAATCTCACGTACATCCGGGCAGCCAAAAGACTGAACTCTCGACAAGCCAGGTGGGCTCTGTTTCTGGACCGTTTTCAGTTCACTCTGTCTTATCGCCCAGGTTCAAAGAACGGGAAACCAGATGCCCTCTCTCGGCAGTTTGGTTCGTCCGAGAGAGACCCAGAGCCCGAGCCCATTGTGCCAGTACACGCATCGTCTCTCCCATTTCCTGGGCTATTGAGTCGGTGGTCCAAGAGGCGTTGCGACAGGATCCGGGGCCAGGCGGGGGGCCTCCAAATCGTTTGTATGTTCCGTTGTCTGCTCGTTCAGGGGTTCTCCAGTGGGGGCACTCGTCTAACCTGGCATGCCATCCAGGAGCTGAACGCACCCTGTCTCTCGTACGGCAACGGTTTTGGTGGCCCGCCATGGTGGGAGATGTGCGCTCTTTTGTTGCCGCCTGTGCTACGTGTGCTCAGAATAAAGTCCCTAGACAGAGGCCATCTGGGCTCCTGCATCCTCTGTCTATTCCTAAACGTCCCTGGTCTCATATCTCCATTGACTTTGTTACGGGCCTGCCCCCCTCCAGTGGGAATACTGCAATATTGACTATAATTGATAGGTTTTCCAAGGCTGCCCACTTTGTGCCCCTCCCGAAGCTGCCCTCTGCTGCCGAGACTGCGCAACTCATGGTGACTCGGTTGCATGGCCTCCCACAGGATATAGTGTCTGATAGGGGACCTCAGTTTACATCCTGCTTTTGGAAGGCGTTTTGTTCTCTGCTTAATGCTTCTGTAAGCTTGTCTTCAGGTTATCACCCTCAGTCCAATGGCCAGACTGAGCGGCTCAACCAAGACCTGGAGACCACTCTTCGCTGCCTGGCATCTACTAACCCCACCACCTGGAGTAGTCAGCTGCCCTGGGTGGAGTATTTGCACAATTCTCTGCCATGTGCTGCCTCTGGTTTGTCTCCTTTCCAGTGTTCTCTGGGGTATCAGCCTCCTCTCTTCCCGGAGGTCGAGAGGGAGGTTGAGGTGCCTTCGGTGAACGCCTTCATCCGTCGTTGTCGGAGGACCTGGAGAACGGCCCGATCCTCTCTCCTTCGTGCAGCCGCTCGTTACCAGAAGTACGCAAACGCACATCGTCGCCCGGCTCCTGAGTACTGCCCAGGGCAGAAGGTTTGGCTCGCCACAAAAGATTTGCCTTTGAAAGTTGAAAATCTAAAATTGGCTCAACGTTACATTGGTCCTTTTAAAGTGCTCCGAGTAATAAATCCTGTTGCTGTCCGTCTCCAGCTTCCCAGGTCCCTCAGAGTGCATCCCACGTTTCATGTCTCCACTAGCCCGTTGGTCCCGGCCCCTCCGCCACCGCCTCGCATGGTTGACGGGGGTCCAGTGTTTACAGTCCGCCGGCTGTTAAAGGTGCGCCGCAGTGGCAGGGGGTTCCAATACCTGGTTGACTGGGAGGGATATGGCCCAGAGGAGCGCTCTTGGGTTCCTACCCGTCACATCATGGATCCTCAGATAATCCGGGATTTCCACAACCAGAATCCTGGTCTACCTGGTGGGACGTCTGGAGCCGTCCCTAGGAGAGGGGGTCCTGTCAGCACCTGAGGTAGTGCTCCAGGACGTCCGCTGGATGGCGCCATGGGGGCCACCTAGAGCCGGACTCACCTGCACGGCTGTGTGCCATCGCAATCAGCAGTGGCTGATACAACTTGTCTTGATTACATTGAACTCTTATTTAAGCCCTGTGATGTCTGTGTGACACTGTCAAGTTATTTTGGTCCTGAGGGAGAATGTTTGTACCTGATCTTTAAGTTTCAAGTAAACCTTTGTTTGGTGATTTTGAAGCTCTGACTCGTCTCATGGTTATTCTGCACTTGGGTCCGATCCAAAACTTGTGACAGAATAACTTGACCATCATGGATCCAGCGGAGTTAAACCAGTTACGAGAGACTCTAGCACGGCACGGTCAGGCCCTCACAGACTTTCACAATCAGCTCACCGCTTTGACTGCCGCTGTCCAGAATCTTGCCCCGGTGCCGCCTCCGGGACCTGCTGATCCGCCCGTGCCACCACCAGCTGCTCCCGCAGCAGCAGCAGGGGAAGTAAGCCCACGGGAACCCCATGTCTCCGCTCCTGAGAGGTTCGGGGGAGATCCAGAGGGATGTCGGGGTTTTCTTGCCCAATGTTCATTTGTTTTTGCTCTCCAGCCATCCTCGTTTTCATCCGAGGTTTCCAAGGTGGGGTATGTGATCACGCTGTTAAAAGGCCGGGCACTACAGTGGGCTAATGCACTTTGGGAGAGACAGTCTCCTGTGTGTTTAAATTTTGATTTGTTTGCTGAGGAGATGAAGCGTATTTTTGATCATCCCGCTCAAGGGAGAGAGGTGGCCGCTCGCCTGTTAAATCTCCGCCAGGGTCGAGGTTCGGTGGCGGAATATACTTTGGAGTTATCCAGGGATTATCCGAGGAATTAAAAGACGAGTTGGCCGCTCGTGAAGTAGCCGGAGGATTGGAGGTGATGATTTCCCTCGCACTGAGTTTGGATGCCAGGCTCCGAGAGCGCCGCCGGGAGAGAAGCCGGGGGGCGTGGTCCAGGGCGCCGAACTTCGCCGAGTCCTCCCGAGAGGCTCCGAGGAGGGATTTTCCGCCGAGGTTTGCCGAGTCCTCCCGAGAGGCTCCGAGGAGGGGCTTTCCCCATATTAACTCTTCTGCTTCCTCTACAGCTCGTCAAGTGGAGATCCCAAGTGAGCCAATGCAGCTCGGTCGCACTCATCTCTCTGAGGAGGAGAGAGGGAGGAGAATGAGGGAGAGGAGGTGTTTTTTCTGTGGAGGTTCAGGACATGTGGTGGAGACCTGTCCTGAGAAGGCGGTAAAAGAGCGGGCTTACCAGTGACTGGGGGGGTTCTGGTGAGCCATACTATGTTCTCCCCAAGCGTTTCTTGTTGTAAAATTCCTGCTGTGCTTTCCTGGGGGGGAGAGGATTTTTCTATAACCGCGCTGCTCGACTCGGGGGCTGCCGGTTGTTTTCTGGACATTTCATTTGCTAAGAGGTACAAGATAAAGTTTTCGGCTCTACCCGAACCCCAGAGGGTGACAACCTTGGATGGACGTCCGTTGGGCACCGGACTGGTTCGAGACGTCACTGATCCAGTGAAGCTACGAGTTTCAGGTAATCACAGTGAAACCATTCAATTGCACATGCTTGATTCGCCTGATTTTCCTGTTGTTTTGGGCCACCCCTGGCTAGTTCAGCATAATCCTCATGTGGATTGGCCTACAGGCAATATTTTGGAGTGGGGGCGCTCTTGTCATGCAAGCTGTTTGCTGTCCGCTTTTTGTGCTCCTGAGTCTCTCCCTCCAGATTCCTCTGAGCCACCGGATCTGTCTGGAGTGCCTAGCGAGTATGCTGATCTCAGCCTGTGTTTCTCCAAGCGCCGGACCACAACATTGCCACCCCACAGACCGTATGACTGTGCGATAGACCTACTGCCGGGCACTTCTCCCCCCAAGGGCCGGCTTTATTCGCTGTCTGCGCCTGAGTCTGCAGCCATGGAGGAGTACATCAAAGGGGCTCTCGCTACTGGATTCATCCGACCCTCAACCTCCCCGGCTGGGGCTGGGTTTTTTTTTGTGGGGAAAAAGGATGGTTCATTACGGCCCTGCATCGACTTCAGAGGTTTGAACACTGTTACCATCAGAAACCGGTATCCGTTACCTCTGATTGCTTCTTCGTTTGATTTTCTGCAGGGAGCCACGGTGTTTTCTAAATTGGACCTCAGAAATGCCTACAAGCTGGTTCGGGTCCGTGAGGGAGATGAGTGGAAGACGGGCTTCAACACTCACACGGGCCACTATGAGTATCTGGTTATGCCATTTGGTCTTACTAATGCTCCGGCGGTCTTCCAAGCATTAGTAAATGACGTTTTGAGAGACAGGTTGAACAAGTTTGTTTTTGTATATTTGGACGATATTTTGGTTATCTCCAGATCCCGGGAGGAGCATGTGCAGCATGTTCGTCAGGTGGTACAGCGCCTCCTGCAGAACCAGCTGTATGTCAAGGCAGAGAAGTGCAAGTTCCACAAGGAGAGGATCTCCTTCCTGGGGTACGTGTTGACAGCGGGGAGCGTCAGGATGGAGGCATCAAAAATCAAAGGGGTAACTGACTGGCCGCAACCCACGACGCTGAAGGAGCTTAAGCGCTTCCTAGGCTTTGCCAATTTCTATAGGCGGTTCACCCGGAATTACAGTACGGTGACAGCCCCACTCCACGCACTCACCTCTGGTCCTCCATCCAAATTCAACTGGACGCCTGTCGCGGAGAGGACATTTGGTGAGTTGAAGAGGAGATTCACCACTGCTCCCATACTCACCCATCCTGATGCTACACTTCCTTTTGTGGTGGAGGTGGATGCCTCAGAGACTGGTGTTGGTGCTGTTTTGTCCCAATGTTCTCCGCAGGATCAGAAGCTGCACCCTTGTGCTTTTTTTTCCAGTGGGCTGGATCCGGCTGAGAGAAATTACGATGTGGGGAACCGGGAGCTGCTAGCCGTGGTCCTAGCGTTGGACGAGTGGAGACACTGGCTGGAGGGGTCAGCACATCCATTTCTCATCTGGACGGACCATAAAAATCTCACGTACATCCGGGCAGCCAAAAGACTGAACTCTCGACAAGCCAGGTGGGCTCTGTTTCTGGACCGTTTTCAGTTCACTCTGTCTTATCGCCCAGGTTCAAAGAACGGGAAACCAGATGCCCTCTCTCGGCAGTTTGGTTCGTCCGAGAGAGACCCAGAGCCCGAGCCCATTGTGCCAGTACACGCATCGTCTCTCCCATTTCCTGGGCTATTGAGTCGGTGGTCCAAGAGGCGTTGCGACAGGATCCGGGGCCAGGCGGGGGGCCTCCAAATCGTTTGTATGTTCCGTTGTCTGCTCGTTCAGGGGTTCTCCAGTGGGGGCACTCGTCTAACCTGGCATGCCATCCAGGAGCTGAACGCACCCTGTCTCTCGTACGGCAACGGTTTTGGTGGCCCGCCATGGTGGGAGATGTGCGCTCTTTTGTTGCCGCCTGTGCTACGTGTGCTCAGAATAAAGTCCCTAGACAGAGGCCATCTGGGCTCCTGCATCCTCTGTCTATTCCTAAACGTCCCTGGTCTCATATCTCCATTGACTTTGTTACGGGCCTGCCCCCCTCCAGTGGGAATACTGCAATATTGACTATAATTGATAGGTTTTCCAAGGCTGCCCACTTTGTGCCCCTCCCGAAGCTGCCCTCTGCTGCCGAGACTGCGCAACTCATGGTGACTCGGTTGCATGGCCTCCCACAGGATATAGTGTCTGATAGGGGACCTCAGTTTACATCCTGCTTTTGGAAGGCGTTTTGTTCTCTGCTTAATGCTTCTGTAAGCTTGTCTTCAGGTTATCACCCTCAGTCCAATGGCCAGACTGAGCGGCTCAACCAAGACCTGGAGACCACTCTTCGCTGCCTGGCATCTACTAACCCCACCACCTGGAGTAGTCAGCTGCCCTGGGTGGAGTATTTGCACAATTCTCTGCCATGTGCTGCCTCTGGTTTGTCTCCTTTCCAGTGTTCTCTGGGGTATCAGCCTCCTCTCTTCCCGGAGGTCGAGAGGGAGGTTGAGGTGCCTTCGGTGAACGCCTTCATCCGTCGTTGTCGGAGGACCTGGAGAACGGCCCGATCCTCTCTCCTTCGTGCAGCCGCTCGGTACCAGAAGTACGCAAACGCACATCGTCGCCCGGCTCCTGAGTACTGCCCAGGGCAGAAGGTTTGGCTCGCCACAAAAGATTTGCCTTTGAAAGTTGAAAATCTAAAATTGGCTCAACGTTACATTGGTCCTTTTAAAGTGCTCCGAGTAATAAATCCTGTTGCTGTCCGTCTCCAGCTTCCCAGGTCCCTCAGAGTGCATCCCACGTTTCATGTCTCCCAATTAAAACCTGTCTCCACTAGCCCGTTGGTCCCGGCCCCTCCGCCACCGCCTCGCATGGTTGACGGGGGTCCAGTGTTTACAGTCCGCCGGCTGTTAAAGGTGCGCCGCAGTGGCAGGGGGTTCCAATACCTGGTTGACTGGGAGGGATATGGCCCAGAGGAGCGCTCTTGGGTTCCTACCCGTCACATCATGGATCCTCAGATAATCCGGGATTTCCACAACCAGAATCCTGGTCTACCTGGTGGGACGTCTGGAGCCGTCCCTAGGAGAGGGGGTCCTGTCAGCACCTGAGGTAGTGCTCCAGGACGTCCGCTGGATGGCGCCATGGGGGCCACCTAGAGCCGGACTCACCTGCACGGCTGTGTGCCATCGCAATCAGCAGTGGCTGATACAACTTGTCTTGATTACATTGAACTCTTATTTAAGCCCTGTGATGTCTGTGTGACACTGTCAAGTTATTTTGGTCCTGAGGGAGAATGTTTGTACCTGATCTTTAAGTTTCAAGTAAACCTTTGTTTGGTGATTTTGAAGCTCTGACTCGTCTCATGGTTATTCTGCACTTGGGTCCGATCCAAAACTTGTGACAGAATAACTTGACCATCATGGATCCAGCGGAGTTAAACCAGTTACGAGAGACTCTAGCACGGCACGGTCAGGCCCTCACAGACTTTCACAATCAGCTCACCGCTTTGACTGCCGCTGTCCAGAATCTTGCCCCGGTGCCGCCTCCGGGACCTGCTGATCCGCCCGTGCCACCACCAGCTGCTCCCGCAGCAGCAGCAGGGGAAGTAAGCCCACGGGAACCCCATGTCTCCGCTCCTGAGAGGTTCGGGGGAGATCCAGAGGGATGTCGGGGTTTTCTTGCCCAATGTTCATTTGTTTTTGCTCTCCAGCCATCCTCGTTTTCATCCGAGGTTTCCAAGGTGGGGTATGTGATCACGCTGTTAAAAGGCCGGGCACTACAGTGGGCTAATGCACTTTGGGAGAGACAGTCTCCTGTGTGTTTAAATTTTGATTTGTTTGCTGAGGAGATGAAGCGTATTTTTGATCATCCCGCTCAAGGGAGAGAGGTGGCCGCTCGCCTGTTAAATCTCCGCCAGGGTCGAGGTTCGGTGGCGGAATATACTTTGGAGTTATCCAGGGATTATCCGAGGAATTAAAAGACGAGTTGGCCGCTCGTGAAGTAGCCGGAGGATTGGAGGTGATGATTTCCCTCGCACTGAGTTTGGATGCCAGGCTCCGAGAGCGCCGCCGGGAGAGAAGCCGGGGGGCGTGGTCCAGGGCGCCGAACTTCGCCGAGTCCTCCCGAGAGGCTCCGAGGAGGGATTTTCCGCCGAGGTTTGCCGAGTCCTCCCGAGAGGCTCCGAGGAGGGGCTTTCCCCATATTAACTCTTCTGCTTCCTCTACAGCTCGTCAAGTGGAGATCCCAAGTGAGCCAATGCAGCTCGGTCGCACTCATCTCTCTGAGGAGGAGAGAGGGAGGAGAATGAGGGAGAGGAGGTGTTTTTTCTGTGGAGGTTCAGGACATGTGGTGGAGACCTGTCCTGAGAAGGCGGTAAAAGAGCGGGCTTACCAGTGACTGGGGGGGTTCTGGTGAGCCATACTATGTTCTCCCCAAGCGTTTCTTGTTGTAAAATTCCTGCTGTGCTTTCCTGGGGGGGAGAGGATTTTTCTATAACCGCGCTGCTCGACTCGGGGGCTGCCGGTTGTTTTCTGGACATTTCATTTGCTAAGAGGTACAAGATAAAGTTTTCGGCTCTACCCGAACCCCAGAGGGTGACAACCTTGGATGGACGTCCGTTGGGCACCGGACTGGTTCGAGACGTCACTGATCCAGTGAAGCTACGAGTTTCAGGTAATCACAGTGAAACCATTCAATTGCACATGCTTGATTCGCCTGATTTTCCTGTTGTTTTGGGCCACCCCTGGCTAGTTCAGCATAATCCTCATGTGGATTGGCCTACAGGCAATATTTTGGAGTGGGGGCGCTCTTGTCATGCAAGCTGTTTGCTGTCCGCTTTTTGTGCTCCTGAGTCTCTCCCTCCAGATTCCTCTGAGCCACCGGATCTGTCTGGAGTGCCTAGCGAGTATGCTGATCTCAGCCTGTGTTTCTCCAAGCGCCGGACCACAACATTGCCACCCCACAGACCGTATGACTGTGCGATAGACCTACTGCCGGGCACTTCTCCCCCCAAGGGCCGGCTTTATTCGCTGTCTGCGCCTGAGTCTGCAGCCATGGAGGAGTACATCAAAGGGGCTCTCGCTACTGGATTCATCCGACCCTCAACCTCCCCGGCTGGGGCTGGGTTTTTTTTTGTGGGGAAAAAGGATGGTTCATTACGGCCCTGCATCGACTTCAGAGGTTTGAACACTGTTACCATCAGAAACCGGTATCCGTTACCTCTGATTGCTTCTTCGTTTGATTTTCTGCAGGGAGCCACGGTGTTTTCTAAATTGGACCTCAGAAATGCCTACAAGCTGGTTCGGGTCCGTGAGGGAGATGAGTGGAAGACGGGCTTCAACACTCACACGGGCCACTATGAGTATCTGGTTATGCCATTTGGTCTTACTAATGCTCCGGCGGTCTTCCAAGCATTAGTAAATGACGTTTTGAGAGACAGGTTGAACAAGTTTGTTTTTGTATATTTGGACGATATTTTGGTTATCTCCAGATCCCGGGAGGAGCATGTGCAGCATGTTCGTCAGGTGGTACAGCGCCTCCTGCAGAACCAGCTGTATGTCAAGGCAGAGAAGTGCAAGTTCCACAAGGAGAGGATCTCCTTCCTGGGGTACGTGTTGACAGCGGGGAGCGTCAGGATGGAGGCATCAAAAATCAAAGGGGTAACTGACTGGCCGCAACCCACGACGCTGAAGGAGCTTAAGCGCTTCCTAGGCTTTGCCAATTTCTATAGGCGGTTCACCCGGAATTACAGTACGGTGACAGCCCCACTCCACGCACTCACCTCTGGTCCTCCATCCAAATTCAACTGGACGCCTGTCGCGGAGAGGACATTTGGTGAGTTGAAGAGGAGATTCACCACTGCTCCCATACTCACCCATCCTGATGCTACACTTCCTTTTGTGGTGGAGGTGGATGCCTCAGAGACTGGTGTTGGTGCTGTTTTGTCCCAATGTTCTCCGCAGGATCAGAAGCTGCACCCTTGTGCTTTTTTTTCCAGTGGGCTGGATCCGGCTGAGAGAAATTACGATGTGGGGAACCGGGAGCTGCTAGCCGTGGTCCTAGCGTTGGACGAGTGGAGACACTGGCTGGAGGGGTCAGCACATCCATTTCTCATCTGGACGGACCATAAAAATCTCACGTACATCCGGGCAGCCAAAAGACTGAACTCTCGACAAGCCAGGTGGGCTCTGTTTCTGGACCGTTTTCAGTTCACTCTGTCTTATCGCCCAGGTTCAAAGAACGGGAAACCAGATGCCCTCTCTCGGCAGTTTGGTTCGTCCGAGAGAGACCCAGAGCCCGAGCCCATTGTGCCAGTACACGCATCGTCTCTCCCATTTCCTGGGCTATTGAGTCGGTGGTCCAAGAGGCGTTGCGACAGGATCCGGGGCCAGGCGGGGGGCCTCCAAATCGTTTGTATGTTCCGTTGTCTGCTCGTTCAGGGGTTCTCCAGTGGGGGCACTCGTCTAACCTGGCATGCCATCCAGGAGCTGAACGCACCCTGTCTCTCGTACGGCAACGGTTTTGGTGGCCCGCCATGGTGGGAGATGTGCGCTCTTTTGTTGCCGCCTGTGCTACGTGTGCTCAGAATAAAGTCCCTAGACAGAGGCCATCTGGGCTCCTGCATCCTCTGTCTATTCCTAAACGTCCCTGGTCTCATATCTCCATTGACTTTGTTACGGGCCTGCCCCCCTCCAGTGGGAATACTGCAATATTGACTATAATTGATAGGTTTTCCAAGGCTGCCCACTTTGTGCCCCTCCCGAAGCTGCCCTCTGCTGCCGAGACTGCGCAACTCATGGTGACTCGGTTGCATGGCCTCCCACAGGATATAGTGTCTGATAGGGGACCTCAGTTTACATCCTGCTTTTGGAAGGCGTTTTGTTCTCTGCTTAATGCTTCTGTAAGCTTGTCTTCAGGTTATCACCCTCAGTCCAATGGCCAGACTGAGCGGCTCAACCAAGACCTGGAGACCACTCTTCGCTGCCTGGCATCTACTAACCCCACCACCTGGAGTAGTCAGCTGCCCTGGGTGGAGTATTTGCACAATTCTCTGCCATGTGCTGCCTCTGGTTTGTCTCCTTTCCAGTGTTCTCTGGGGTATCAGCCTCCTCTCTTCCCGGAGGTCGAGAGGGAGGTTGAGGTGCCTTCGGTGAACGCCTTCATCCGTCGTTGTCGGAGGACCTGGAGAACGGCCCGATCCTCTCTCCTTCGTGCAGCCGCTCGGTACCAGAAGTACGCAAACGCACATCGTCGCCCGGCTCCTGAGTACTGCCCAGGGCAGAAGGTTTGGCTCGCCACAAAAGATTTGCCTTTGAAAGTTGAAAATCTAAAATTGGCTCAACGTTACATTGGTCCTTTTAAAGTGCTCCGAGTAATAAATCCTGTTGCTGTCCGTCTCCAGCTTCCCAGGTCCCTCAGAGTGCATCCCACGTTTCATGTCTCCCAATTAAAACCTGTCTCCACTAGCCCGTTGGTCCCGGCCCCTCCGCCACCGCCTCGCATGGTTGACGGGGGTCCAGTGTTTACAGTCCGCCGGCTGTTAAAGGTGCGCCGCAGTGGCAGGGGGTTCCAATACCTGGTTGACTGGGAGGGATATGGCCCAGAGGAGCGCTCTTGGGTTCCTACCCGTCACATCATGGATCCTCAGATAATCCGGGATTTCCACAACCAGAATCCTGGTCTACCTGGTGGGACGTCTGGAGCCGTCCCTAGGAGAGGGGGTCCTGTCAGCACCTGAGGTAGTGCTCCAGGACGTCCGCTGGATGGCGCCATGGGGGCCACCTAGAGCCGGACTCACCTGCACGGCTGTGTGCCATCGCAATCAGCAGTGGCTGATACAACTTGTCTTGATTACATTGAACTCTTATTTAAGCCCTGTGATGTCTGTGTGACACTGTCAAGTTATTTTGGTCCTGAGGGAGAATGTTTGTACCTGATCTTTAAGTTTCAAGTAAACCTTTGTTTGGTGATTTTGAAGCTCTGACTCGTCTCATGGTTATTCTGCACTTGGGTCCGATCCAAAACTTGTGACAGAATAACTTGACCATCATGGATCCAGCGGAGTTAAACCAGTTACGAGAGACTCTAGCACGGCACGGTCAGGCCCTCACAGACTTTCACAATCAGCTCACCGCTTTGACTGCCGCTGTCCAGAATCTTGCCCCGGTGCCGCCTCCGGGACCTGCTGATCCGCCCGTGCCACCACCAGCTGCTCCCGCAGCAGCAGCAGGGGAAGTAAGCCCACGGGAACCCCATGTCTCCGCTCCTGAGAGGTTCGGGGGAGATCCAGAGGGATGTCGGGGTTTTCTTGCCCAATGTTCATTTGTTTTTGCTCTCCAGCCATCCTCGTTTTCATCCGAGGTTTCCAAGGTGGGGTATGTGATCACGCTGTTAAAAGGCCGGGCACTACAGTGGGCTAATGCACTTTGGGAGAGACAGTCTCCTGTGTGTTTAAATTTTGATTTGTTTGCTGAGGAGATGAAGCGTATTTTTGATCATCCCGCTCAAGGGAGAGAGGTGGCCGCTCGCCTGTTAAATCTCCGCCAGGGTCGAGGTTCGGTGGCGGAATATACTTTGGAGTTATCCAGGGATTATCCGAGGAATTAAAAGACGAGTTGGCCGCTCGTGAAGTAGCCGGAGGATTGGAGGTGATGATTTCCCTCGCACTGAGTTTGGATGCCAGGCTCCGAGAGCGCCGCCGGGAGAGAAGCCGGGGGGCGTGGTCCAGGGCGCCGAACTTCGCCGAGTCCTCCCGAGAGGCTCCGAGGAGGGATTTTCCGCCGAGGTTTGCCGAGTCCTCCCGAGAGGCTCCGAGGAGGGGCTTTCCCCATATTAACTCTTCTGCTTCCTCTACAGCTCGTCAAGTGGAGATCCCAAGTGAGCCAATGCAGCTCGGTCGCACTCATCTCTCTGAGGAGGAGAGAGGGAGGAGAATGAGGGAGAGGAGGTGTTTTTTCTGTGGAGGTTCAGGACATGTGGTGGAGACCTGTCCTGAGAAGGCGGTAAAAGAGCGGGCTTACCAGTGACTGGGGGGGTTCTGGTGAGCCATACTATGTTCTCCCCAAGCGTTTCTTGTTGTAAAATTCCTGCTGTGCTTTCCTGGGGGGGAGAGGATTTTTCTATAACCGCGCTGCTCGACTCGGGGGCTGCCGGTTGTTTTCTGGACATTTCATTTGCTAAGAGGTACAAGATAAAGTTTTCGGCTCTACCCGAACCCCAGAGGGTGACAACCTTGGATGGACGTCCGTTGGGCACCGGACTGGTTCGAGACGTCACTGATCCAGTGAAGCTACGAGTTTCAGGTAATCACAGTGAAACCATTCAATTGCACATGCTTGATTCGCCTGATTTTCCTGTTGTTTTGGGCCACCCCTGGCTAGTTCAGCATAATCCTCATGTGGATTGGCCTACAGGCAATATTTTGGAGTGGGGGCGCTCTTGTCATGCAAGCTGTTTGCTGTCCGCTTTTTGTGCTCCTGAGTCTCTCCCTCCAGATTCCTCTGAGCCACCGGATCTGTCTGGAGTGCCTAGCGAGTATGCTGATCTCAGCCTGTGTTTCTCCAAGCGCCGGACCACAACATTGCCACCCCACAGACCGTATGACTGTGCGATAGACCTACTGCCGGGCACTTCTCCCCCCAAGGGCCGGCTTTATTCGCTGTCTGCGCCTGAGTCTGCAGCCATGGAGGAGTACATCAAAGGGGCTCTCGCTACTGGATTCATCCGACCCTCAACCTCCCCGGCTGGGGCTGGGTTTTTTTTTGTGGGGAAAAAGGATGGTTCATTACGGCCCTGCATCGACTTCAGAGGTTTGAACACTGTTACCATCAGAAACCGGTATCCGTTACCTCTGATTGCTTCTTCGTTTGATTTTCTGCAGGGAGCCACGGTGTTTTCTAAATTGGACCTCAGAAATGCCTACAAGCTGGTTCGGGTCCGTGAGGGAGATGAGTGGAAGACGGGCTTCAACACTCACACGGGCCACTATGAGTATCTGGTTATGCCATTTGGTCTTACTAATGCTCCGGCGGTCTTCCAAGCATTAGTAAATGACGTTTTGAGAGACAGGTTGAACAAGTTTGTTTTTGTATATTTGGACGATATTTTGGTTATCTCCAGATCCCGGGAGGAGCATGTGCAGCATGTTCGTCAGGTGGTACAGCGCCTCCTGCAGAACCAGCTGTATGTCAAGGCAGAGAAGTGCAAGTTCCACAAGGAGAGGATCTCCTTCCTGGGGTACGTGTTGACAGCGGGGAGCGTCAGGATGGAGGCATCAAAAATCAAAGGGGTAACTGACTGGCCGCAACCCACGACGCTGAAGGAGCTTAAGCGCTTCCTAGGCTTTGCCAATTTCTATAGGCGGTTCACCCGGAATTACAGTACGGTGACAGCCCCACTCCACGCACTCACCTCTGGTCCTCCATCCAAATTCAACTGGACGCCTGTCGCGGAGAGGACATTTGGTGAGTTGAAGAGGAGATTCACCACTGCTCCCATACTCACCCATCCTGATGCTACACTTCCTTTTGTGGTGGAGGTGGATGCCTCAGAGACTGGTGTTGGTGCTGTTTTGTCCCAATGTTCTCCGCAGGATCAGAAGCTGCACCCTTGTGCTTTTTTTTCCAGTGGGCTGGATCCGGCTGAGAGAAATTACGATGTGGGGAACCGGGAGCTGCTAGCCGTGGTCCTAGCGTTGGACGAGTGGAGACACTGGCTGGAGGGGTCAGCACATCCATTTCTCATCTGGACGGACCATAAAAATCTCACGTACATCCGGGCAGCCAAAAGACTGAACTCTCGACAAGCCAGGTGGGCTCTGTTTCTGGACCGTTTTCAGTTCACTCTGTCTTATCGCCCAGGTTCAAAGAACGGGAAACCAGATGCCCTCTCTCGGCAGTTTGGTTCGTCCGAGAGAGACCCAGAGCCCGAGCCCATTGTGCCAGTACACGCATCGTCTCTCCCATTTCCTGGGCTATTGAGTCGGTGGTCCAAGAGGCGTTGCGACAGGATCCGGGGCCAGGCGGGGGGCCTCCAAATCGTTTGTATGTTCCGTTGTCTGCTCGTTCAGGGGTTCTCCAGTGGGGGCACTCGTCTAACCTGGCATGCCATCCAGGAGCTGAACGCACCCTGTCTCTCGTACGGCAACGGTTTTGGTGGCCCGCCATGGTGGGAGATGTGCGCTCTTTTGTTGCCGCCTGTGCTACGTGTGCTCAGAATAAAGTCCCTAGACAGAGGCCATCTGGGCTCCTGCATCCTCTGTCTATTCCTAAACGTCCCTGGTCTCATATCTCCATTGACTTTGTTACGGGCCTGCCCCCCTCCAGTGGGAATACTGCAATATTGACTATAATTGATAGGTTTTCCAAGGCTGCCCACTTTGTGCCCCTCCCGAAGCTGCCCTCTGCTGCCGAGACTGCGCAACTCATGGTGACTCGGTTGCATGGCCTCCCACAGGATATAGTGTCTGATAGGGGACCTCAGTTTACATCCTGCTTTTGGAAGGCGTTTTGTTCTCTGCTTAATGCTTCTGTAAGCTTGTCTTCAGGTTATCACCCTCAGTCCAATGGCCAGACTGAGCGGCTCAACCAAGACCTGGAGACCACTCTTCGCTGCCTGGCATCTACTAACCCCACCACCTGGAGTAGTCAGCTGCCCTGGGTGGAGTATTTGCACAATTCTCTGCCATGTGCTGCCTCTGGTTTGTCTCCTTTCCAGTGTTCTCTGGGGTATCAGCCTCCTCTCTTCCCGGAGGTCGAGAGGGAGGTTGAGGTGCCTTCGGTGAACGCCTTCATCCGTCGTTGTCGGAGGACCTGGAGAACGGCCCGATCCTCTCTCCTTCGTGCAGCCGCTCGGTACCAGAAGTACGCAAACGCACATCGTCGCCCGGCTCCTGAGTACTGCCCAGGGCAGAAGGTTTGGCTCGCCACAAAAGATTTGCCTTTGAAAGTTGAAAATCTAAAATTGGCTCAACGTTACATTGGTCCTTTTAAAGTGCTCCGAGTAATAAATCCTGTTGCTGTCCGTCTCCAGCTTCCCAGGTCCCTCAGAGTGCATCCCACGTTTCATGTCTCCCAATTAAAACCTGTCTCCACTAGCCCGTTGGTCCCGGCCCCTCCGCCACCGCCTCGCATGGTTGACGGGGGTCCAGTGTTTACAGTCCGCCGGCTGTTAAAGGTGCGCCGCAGTGGCAGGGGGTTCCAATACCTGGTTGACTGGGAGGGATATGGCCCAGAGGAGCGCTCTTGGGTTCCTACCCGTCACATCATGGATCCTCAGATAATCCGGGATTTCCACAACCAGAATCCTGGTCTACCTGGTGGGACGTCTGGAGCCGTCCCTAGGAGAGGGGGTCCTGTCAGCACCTGAGGTAGTGCTCCAGGACGTCCGCTGGATGGCGCCATGGGGGCCACCTAGAGCCGGACTCACCTGCACGGCTGTGTGCCATCGCAATCAGCAGTGGCTGATACAACTTGTCTTGATTACATTGAACTCTTATTTAAGCCCTGTGATGTCTGTGTGACACTGTCAAGTTATTTTGGTCCTGAGGGAGAATGTTTGTACCTGATCTTTAAGTTTCAAGTAAACCTTTGTTTGGTGATTTTGAAGCTCTGACTCGTCTCATGGTTATTCTGCACTTGGGTCCGATCCAAAACTTGTGACAAGTTCACCATCACTGTAATACTTGGGAAGTTGAATTTCAAGTTCAGCATTAATAAATGTGAAGTTTTTTGTCTTAGATTTGCCTTTGTGTTATTACAATATAAAACTATAATGTTATACACTTTATTCTGCTATATTCGGCAGCCGAGCTGCAGGCAAGGCCGAAGTTGTGCAATTGTGCGCTGAGTGACGTCATCGAGCACTCCATGATGTGATCAGTGATGGTCACTCGAGCAATTGTCATGTCATCAGTGATGCGAAGTTGGGCAATTGTGAGCTGTGTATGTGAGCCCGCATAGCGGGCGAGCTGCAGGGCGGGCGAGGCCATTAGGGGTGCTCCGATCCGGCTAAGCCACGATCCGATCCGATTCCGATTCCTGGGGTCACGATCCGATTCCAGAATCAATTCTCGATTCCAACGATTCTCGATTCCAGAATCTAGAATCGATTCTCAATTATGTAGTTTTATATTGCAATAACACACAAAGGTAAATCTAAGACAAAAAATGACAAATGTATTAATGCTGAATTTCAAATTCAACTTCTGAAGTATTACAGTCAGGGCCTAAATTCATTTTGCAAACTAGGGGGGAATTCCCCCCTTATGTTCTTCAGATAAGATGGATTTATAGGCTGGGGGGGATCTGTAGACTTTGAGAAGGATTTATAGATTTTGGGGGGAATACATTAACCAGAGTTCTTAAGGTGGTGGCACCGTGGCAGTACGGTACACAAATGACATGAACATTTGGACACTTATTATTCAGCCGGTATCTTGCATGTTGCCTTCAGGTGCAGTGTAAAAAAAATGTTTTTTTTTTACAATACAAAGAAGAATCGATTCTTGGGAGTTTGGAATCGATCCAGGAATCGTGGCATTAAGAATCGCGATCCTTTCAGAATCGATTTTTTGGAGCACCCCTAGAGGCCATGCAGCGGATGAGCTAGCGAGCCCGTGCAGTGGGCAAGCCTAGGAATCGAGCATGCGTAGCGTGCAAGATTTTTAGTAAGTGAGTGAGTGATCACTGATGACATCACTCACTGATCACATCCCAATTGTATGATTAACACCATTAATGACATCATCATCGAGTGCTCGAATGACATCACTGGTGACATCACCAATTCTATACATAGGGATATCATCAGTGATTTATGACAGACTGATAATGTCATAAACATTTTGACATCATCAGTGATGTCATAAATCCTTCCCTGCAGAGGCTATGAGTAGGACCGGAGTGCTGGATAATTTGCAAGACGTCTCACCCTTGGTTGTCCTGTTTGGGTTATTCTTTTACACCCAGTTTTTGGATTCAACATCGTTTTTACATTTTATGTCGGAGGACCTGAGCTCCCAACCATGGTCTATGAACAAAGATGACTATGAGCTAAAGGAGGTGATTGGGAGTGGGGCCACAGCAGTGGTTTATGCAGCCTACTGTTTACCACGCAAGGAGAAGGTGGCCATCAAGTGCATCGATCTGCAGAAGTATGACATTGTGGACGAGCTTGTGAAAGAGATCTATGTGATGACCCAGTGCAGCCACCCCAACATGGTGTACTACTACACTTCGTTTGTGGTACAGCATGAGCTGTGGCTGGTCATGAAGCCTACAGCCACAGGCCAGGTGGCTCTTCTGCAGCCCACGCCTGTCAACACTCAACCCAATGCCCAGGCTGCAGCTCCCACACCATGCTACACTCAACCCACTGCCCAGACTGCAGCTCCCACACCATGCTACACTCAACCCACTGCCCAGACTGCAGCTCCCACACCATGCTACACTCAACCCACTGCGCAGGCTGCAGCTCCCACACCAGGTAACACTCAACCCCCTGCCCAGGCTGCAGCTCCCACACCAGGTAACACTCAACCCACTGCCCAGGCTGCAGCTCCCACACCAGGTAACACTCAACCCCCTGCCCAGGCTGCAGCTCCCACACCAGGTAACACTCAAACCACTGCCCAGGCTGCAGCTCCCACACCAGGTAACACTCAAACCACTGCACAGGCTGCAGCTCCCACACCAGGTAACACTCAACCCACTGCGCAGGCTGCAGGTCCCACACCAGGTAACACTCAACCCACTGCCCAGGCTGCAGCTCCCACACCAGGTAAGACTCAAACCACTGCCCAGGCTGCAGCTCCCACACCAGGTAAGACTCAAACCACTGCCCAGGCTGCAGCTCCCACACCAGGTAAGACTCAAACCACTGCCCAGGCTGCAGCTCCCACACCAGGTAACACTCAACCCACTGCACAGGCTGCAGCTCCCACAACAGTTAACACTCAACCCACTGCCCAGGCTGCAGCTCCCACACCAGGTAACACTCAACCCACTGTCCAGGCTGCAGCTCCCACACCAGGTAACACTCAAACCACTGCCCAGGCTGCAGCTCCCACACCATTCAACACTCAACCCACTGCCCAGGCGGCAGCTCCCACACCATTCAACACTCAACCCACTGCCCAGGCTGCAGCTCCCACACCAGGCGCACCCGCTACACAGGCCCTAGCTGCCACAAGTGATCCTGTTAAGGCTCCCATCAGTTTGGTATTAATTTTAAGAATAAAGAAGGAACTAAAAGACATCCGCTTCGAATTCATGCCAGGGATAGACACAGCACATGGCATTTCCCAGGAACTAGTGTCTGCAGGCCTGGTGGACAGGAGGGACTTAGGTATAGTTGCTGAAAATTTGCAAAAAATAGTTGATCAGCCTCAAGCCAATAAAAATGTCACTTTCAAGCTGGCTGAAATACCAGATGTCAAATTGATGGGCTTTGCTCAACTCAGCATTAGTTAAACTGTTCTGGGACAGTGACTTGCCAAAACAAGACGGAGTAGCCACACCGTTATTAGACTTGGTGGCTTGGGCTCTGTTGCCGCAGGTTCAGGCTTTATGGACCTTTTCTACCAGCAGCCATTTGTGTCTAAAAGGCAGGAAGTAACAGGTGCAAGGCTTACTTAATGAGGGTTTCCAACTTCCAAGCCATTTAGGTGTTAATCGTCGTTTTAGGTGTTAGGTCGTTAATGTGCACTTGTGTTTATTTCCTGCCTTTCAGACACAAAATGGCTGAGGTGAAAAAGGCTATTTGGCTAGGCTATGAGCAAGAGTCGTCCAATCTCCAACACCAGGGCGATGTCCCAATGGCTCATGTGTGTTTTGACACACTGATTATGGGGCACTTTACACGAGGACGGTTTCCTATGGAAACGGGGAATTATTTTATCGTTAGTGCCTCCCTTTTAGACGGCGACGGCGAATTCGCTCTTAGGAAACGACACATTTTGGAACCACCCTCCAGAGTGAAACTTGTTTGAGACGCTTCCCGCTGAGCGGGGCTGAGCGCTCCATGTAATCGCTTTGGAACGGCACATGTCAGAAACTCTGACGTGCCTGCACACGCGACACACGCGATTACGCCATAGCCGTGCGCGAGTTGGCAACCAAATAAAACGTCAGTATGAATGAAGTTTGGCAACATTCAGAATTAAGCTACACTGCGGCCAACTTCAGTTACATGTTCAGAACGTTACTGCTGCGAGGAGCCGATGGCTGTACCCGGTCGGCATTTAACGTTAGTTACAAAAGCACGTCGACAGTGTTTTCTCACTGCACGTAGCCTACAGTAGGGTTTGACAGATCACAGTCAGCGCTCCCGGTCAGCGCTGCTCGTTAAAGATTTCCAATAGGTGTTACTCTGATAAACTGGTCACATTATGTTACATTCTCACCCGACAAATATTAAAA
>NW_028151186.1:27500-36696 GCF_964638095.1 Poromitra crassiceps | reverse complement strand
ACAGTATACATGTTGAGATATGTATGTACAGTATATGTAGTTTAAAGCAGTAATTGTGTTTTGTAGTAATCACCCCTCAAACTTCGCTATGCATGCTATAACATGGTTTTGAATGGCTAATTAATCAATTAGTCCTATTGGCAGAGGGCAGGTGCATTGAATAATCAAGGTCAGTGGTTCTCGAAGTGGGGTCCAGGGACCCCAAGTGGTCTTTGAGGGGATTCCAGGGGTCCCCAGCAAAAAGGGTAATTCATTTTCACTATAACAGAATGTATGACTATTTTGGTCATGCATGCGTTTCATACCCTTTCTGAAATAAAACATCTAAAAGTATGACATGACGACCCTGTCACTCTGTCACTCCTGTCTTGCAGGAGCCTGGTGTTGGGCTCTTTAGGCTGATTGGGTGCACCTGGTCCCGGTGCACTCATTGGGCTTAAGAAGACCTTCAGACCATTCAGTCTCTCCCTCCTCACCGATGCATCTTTAGTTCTGTACATTTATTGAATGTAGTTTGTGTTGTCTAGTTATTTCACCTTAGTTTAAGTGACTAAATTATTGTTTTAACTTTTACTTTGGTGTATGACTTCTCATAACCCCTGTCCCGGCTCAAGGAAGTAGCAAATGAGGGGAGTCAACAATAATAAAGGTCTTCTCAACCACAATGAGGGCCCAGGTGCACCCAATCAGCCTAACGACTCCAACACCAGGCTCCTGCAAGACAGGGCCAGGAGAGTGGGAGGGTCGTCACAAAAGCTAAAATCTTATCAGATGGGAGATGCTGAGACAAAATCTAATGTGGTCTAATTTGTAAAACTGTAGAAATATTCATCTACTTTGTCTGAACATTCTGTAGCTTTTGGCCTGTCTGTAAATCAAGAAATAACATCTTGTTTTCTTTATTTCAATAAATGGCAATACGGCGTCAAAGAGAGTGCTGCAGCGGCCCCCCAGATGAAACAGAATTGTTAAATTTTATTATTTTTTCATTTACTGGAAGAGAGAGCAGAATATAAGAATGTCTGAGGATGATAATTCAGTTCTGAGGTCTCACTCTCCCTGCTGTTATCTCCCCACCTACAGTATTATGCACTAAACATCTAAATAATAAAAAACCTTGCCAGATGGGGTCAGACAAAGTCTTACCAAACAGGACTGTCTGTGACTGAATTAACAGAACATCTTTTTAGATGTCCTTGTCATTAAAACGTTTAGGAGCTTGTGACTATATTGACTATTGGCTAATAAAATCAGTGAAATCAGATCAGATGTGGATGGAGTAATGCAGACTTACTTGACCCTCCATGGCATGGCGGTTGCCTCAGCTGTCCCTGCTGAGTGCAGGCGGGGTGAAGAGAGGCTGGTTGTGTAAGTGCGCCCTCTAGCAGTGGATTTAGGGAACGCCTGTGTAAATATTATTTCATTGGAGATGCACAACTCAAACTCTAGTCTTCTTACCTTTATTCAAAACCCGCAATAATAGCACTGTTTTCAGACTCGCTCCCCTCTCTCATGTCAATACGTCCTTGGCTGCCTCGGTATGCAAATACCCGTTGCTTGGCGTGTGTGTCAGTCAGTCTGCTCTGCTGCAGATGGAGCAGACTGAGTTACATCTAGTGGATAGAAAATCTTGGACCGCGGGTTCGTGTCAGGTCATGGGTTTATTTGGCACCGTTATATATACCCGTGACTAATTGGGTAAAAACACTCAAAATTTGTTGTTAGTAAATTTTAAAAATCTCTGCAAGACCCCCACAATCAAAACAAATCGACCACGCGTGCTTTTCCCGCAGCAATGACGTCACGTAAGCCCGCCCCTTCCTCACAAATAAAAAGGAAAACACGGCGGAAAACAATAATGTCAGTCGCCACGCGGACATTTGGCGATTAATATAATGTTATGATAAACGAACGTGGGAGTTATTCGCGCGTTTATCTGGTCGTTTTAGCCGAGTTGGGGGATTTGGGTCCAGTTGACTTGCGCCGGAGCGATGAAGGGAGAGGCGGAAGTGAAGTCACTTGACAGACCGTCCATGTTATTATTGTTATTTTGGTTAGCTCTGTGATGAGACGGGCTCCAGAGCCGTTGGTCTCCGAGACAACGACCGTTAACGTTCCCCCAGGCTCGCACACCGGACCGACACTACCCTCGCCGCTGACCCGGAGACAGGAGCCTCGCCGACGGCTGGGCGGGTGAGAGGACCCGCAGCTCCAGGCAGCTCGGCTCCTACCCCGACCGACCGAAAACGGCGACAAAAACAATACGGCATTCGTCAAACGGCTCTCTCTCGCCCTAGACTGGTGTCTGTCTGCGCGGTGAGACATGAACGGCATCACCAAGGGCCGGTTCGAGGTAACGTTATGATAGAGGGAGTTGACCACCAACGATTCAACTGTTTGTTTCTCGTAGACGTGGGAGTCATACACGCTATACTGTGCGTGTTTGCGTGTGTCTGAATATGTATGCGTGTATGTGTCCGTGTCTGTCTGTGTATGTGTGTTCGACCGTGCACTGGTCTAATTTTACATGCGGGAGGGAGCCGAGGCTTTTTGTTGGTCAAGGGTAATCCGAAATCCTGTTATTGTCCAGGCGTACCAGCTGACAGCGACAACATGGAGCTCAGGACTGCGGGACAAGAGGGCTGTGGCTGGGGATAGTCTGTGTGTTAGGGCTGGCCGGGACTGGTACTGTAGCCTGAGGGGAGACAGGCTTTCAGGAGGGGACTGACTGACTGTAAATACTGGCGGTGCAGTGTAGCAGCATTTCATTTGTCAACCTTTGGATTTGGCCAATAACATTGTGTAACAGTGTTTCACATCGCAGACTGTTTGGGTGCCTTCTTTTTTCCTCTAGCAGTCACTACCATGTGCTACAGATATGGTCCTTTTGGGTCCCATGTTCAAGTAACTATGTAACGTGTATCATTTATATATTTTCTTCCATATCTTGCTGTGACCTAACATGGATATTGATGTGTATGATCGGTACACAACATGCCCATACATGTTTTCGTGTCGAAGGGCATACAAGTTTAGAGATTGCGTTGGAATAGAACTTAGATCATGACGCACAAGTCATGCATAATACCTTTGTGTTATGATCATTTTCATGCTTGGCTTTGTTGACATTTTCTTATTATGCTAACCATCCTCAAAGCAGCTGGTTATATAGGTTCCCCAAGCTGTGTTATTTATGCGAAAATATAAGCTATTCACGTTGTTGAGATTCTATTGAGAGAGATGGCACTTGACTTACTCTGTCAGGTGTTCAGCCACTGGATGCTAGTCAGTAGTGTGAACAGTGAGTGACTGAGAACAGAAGTTGGCGGTGGTGCTGATGTGTTTTGCCATATCAGTAAATTTCCCATAAGCCTCTTAGAAACAGGGTGGAAACCAGCATAATATGGTGGGAACCAACCTGGAGTATGTGTGTCAGAGGGAGAAAGAGAGAGAATGGAGAGAGAGAGAGAGAGGAGGTGGTGGTGGTGGTAGAGTAGACTGTACTCAAGGAAATGGGACAAATACCCCTGAGATGACGCTTTAGTAGGGTGGTTCTCAAAGTCGGGACCGGGGACCGCCAGGGGTCCTTGGGGGTCCGTCCGTGGTCTAATACTTTGTGTCAGTTTAGGGGTCCTTCATGTGAAAAGGTTTGAGAACCACTGCTTTAGCATAAACACATATTACCCAAGCTTCTTTTAGATGCGGTATTGCAGCCCAGCACATAGATCCATAAAACAGAAAATATGATTGTTAATGTTACATTGGTGCATAATTATTTCATAGTTTATGTGGAAAAACATGACATGAGTCATGCTCGTGCAGGTCCCAAAAAACCCCACAGATTTTCTTTTCATTCAAGACCTCAGTTGGCCTGCTAGGAATAGGAGTATGATTGCAGAGAGAGGAACTCCCTGCTCGGGAATGCTGCCCCGTTGGCACAGGGACCCGGGGCATGAGGACACCGAGGTGACGGCCATTAATGAGGAATGCATACCGGAGTTAGCTTTGAACCTGGCTTTGATTATGCAGCAGCCAAGGCCCAGATATGACGGGGCAAGTACTGCGGTCATGCCACTGTGTCTGACAGCTTCTTCCATGGGGTTAGGCTTACACAACATTGAGGTAGGGCGCAAGAGAATCAGCTGTGTGCTGCACAACGCCTAATGTCTTTGTGTGTTGCTCAGCTGTTCCACTTCCACTCCATTGAAATGTAGCGGAAAACGTATCGGTGTTCGTTAACTCACCAACGCGATCCTATCAAATAACAGCCATACTTTTTGGGGGATGCACAGCTAAGTAGTCTTTTCCAGTATCTATTCAACTATTCAAACAGGGACGGTTTTGTCTGGTACAGTTGGCAAACTGAAGCCACAACACAAAAAGGCTCTACACTACATTTGATAGTGTTACTGGGCTGGAAGGAGACCAATGCAAAGTGGTTGCCATCATTAGGGGTATCTACTGCATCGATCTATCGATTCATAATTCCTATTCCAACTACATCTACTTCTACTTCTCCATTTAATTCTAGTGTGACTTGTATCGATCTAAAATCATTTTGCAATGCAAATAACCGATTGTATCCATACTTACATACTAAGAATTTGTGCCTTGTATTTAGCACAACAAACGTTATGTGGATGTATTTTCCACACACAGAATGAATAGAGGCCTTGCACTGAATGTTTGTGGAGTCCTCTTTCTTCCTGGATGGCCGCCTGTAACCTAGGAACCTTCTTTTTGTACATGGCAATGGAACAGACAATGGTTACTATGCATTGATATATGAGAAATATATATAAACAAAAACATGGTGTCTTATTACTGTCTGGATCAACAAGTCACAGTAAAATAGCATTATCATGCTGTTCCAGTGTTTTACCTACTCTACCACTGTGCAAGTGGTTACCAATGGTTACAGACAGCCGTAGTGGAAGACAGAACTACACAAACATTCCATGCAACGCATCTATTTTTGGCCCCCAAAAAAGTAACTGTATCAATTTCAAGTCATTGAATCATCATGCATCGCTCTAAGGTTGCTTTCTCACTGGGAACGATTGCGTTCGTTTCGTTCTCTTCCGCACTCGGGAACGATTGTCCCCCCGCCCCTCTCCCCCGCTGGTCAGCTTTCACATTACAGCATTTCTTCCACACTCGGAAACTGAAGAGAGTGCACTGACTTGCATCATCACCTATGCCTGGAGTTGATCGTCGCCCGTTTGTTGTCTATGTGGTTCGGAACGGTTGGCTTTCACACTCGCAAGTGTTCCGTGCCCGGGCACGCCAAAGCGCTCCCCAGATCACCTTTTCAAGTGGATCCTGTCACGGTTCCCCCGTTGCGCGCCCCTGGGCACAGAACGGAACGGTACGCAACGTTCACACTCGTCAAATGTTCCAAAACTGGGGTAAATTTGGGGGACAAGTGTGCTCGGGAACGGTACCGGGGCGCAAGTGAGAAAGCACCCTTAATGAGGCAATATCGCCCTTGTAGCGTATCGCAACCACGTATCGTGATACGCATCGTATCGTTAAAACGTATTGTTACACCCATAGTGTATCATGCTAGTTTGGGTAAACCCAGCCTCCACGTGACCTCTATGTGCTATCAGTCACGAAGTCTTCGTGACTGGGTTTACCCAGGCTAGTATCATGCATCACCAGGCTTGATCACAACCTATCTAGATTAGGTCGTTCCAAAATTCTCTGTATAAGCACATGTATGTAGAAGGAGAGGTCAGAGGTGAGTGACATTGGGTGGTTTTGAATGAAGTCCTAAGTTTGGAACACCATCTCTGGCTTTGGAGCTGGAGAGACATGGATCAATCTAGTCCTTGGAGAAGCCAAGTCCCCTCCCTAATAGTCAATCAGCTGATGTGTACAGCAAGATTAGGGTCAGTTTACTTCCCCATCGCTCAATTCGGATTGTAATTTGAAACGGAAAGTCATTTGATAACGATAAAGACTCTACTCTCAAACATTCCCACAGTAGATAGAGTTGATATACGGAAGGGACTTGACCCCAATTCTCACGGGTAGATTTATGAAATTGTGTTATTCAAAGTTATTATCAGGGGGTTATCTTCAGCGGGGACTGACGATGGAAATGGTTTTTTAGTAATGAAACTATTCAGGGGCGTTATTGGACAGAGTTAATCTTAAAGTTAATTAAACCTGTGTTTCGAACCTTTTCGCCTGCCGCGATGTTACCTGAGCTGTTAAGGATGTTAAAATTCAAACCAGCTTTGGTTCATGTTTGGCCGGGCCACCTCTCTTCTTGACCCCACTTCCTGTCATGGCGTTCACTTCCTCCCTCTCTCCCTCTTCACCTCTCTCTCCCTTCTCCCTCTTTTCTTTCCTGTCATCGTCCTCTTAGTCGCCCCTTTTTCTCCCATGCCTTTGTTTTCCTCAGTCTGTTACTCCCCCCTACCACCTCTCTCTCTCTCTCTCTCTCTCTCTCTCTCTCTCTCTCTCTCTCTCTCTCTCTCTCTCTCTCTCTCTCTCTCTCAATTCAATTCAGTTCGAAATGGCTTTATTGGCATGATAAGGTGCATCTTACATTGCCAAAATATACATATAGCAACACTTTGTAATTAAAAAAGCAAAAACAAAAAACAAGACATTTTGTTACTCAGTAACAGTAACTCTCTCTCTCTCTCTCTCTCTCTCCCTCTCTCCCTCCCCCCAGGCGGTTGTGTGTGTCATGGAGCTAGCTGTAGCTCAGACATTCCAAAATAAACCTTTCTGGTTTCTCTATGCATTTCCTTACTCCCCTATTTCTGTTACGTTTGTGTGTGTGTGTGTGTGTGTGTGTGTGTGTGTGTGTGTGTGTGTGTGTGTGTGTGTGTGTGTGTGTGTGTGTGTGTGTGTGTGTGAGAAACAGCAGGGAGTCCCCTCATTAGATAGAGTTTCCGAGCCTTTAGAGGATACAAGTGTATCACTGGCATCTCACAGAGGCACAGAGGACGTGGGTGTATGCGCCGTAATTTAAATTCATGGATGAACACAGCCCACCTGATCTCGAATGTTCTGCCTCTGTTCTCCACACAGAGAGGCACTGACTAGAATTACCTGCTACTAGTGTGTGTGTGTGTGTGTGTGTGTGTGTGTGTGTGTGTGTGTGTAGTGTGTACATGGCGTGTGTGTTTCCCAATCAGCAGATGGCCAGACATCCAGCGAGTAGACTAACTAATTGAGCTAAGCATGCCAGCGAGCTGAGCAGGCTAACGGAGTTAGCTGAGCAGGCTAACAGGGTTATAAGAAGCTTGTATGGAAGGGAAATGAGAAAGCCGAATGTAACCTTCACTTGTTTATTTAGAATAGCTTAAGTAAGTAATAGGTTACTTCTCAGGAGCTTATGGAATACTAGGTTCATCGACACTTTCACTGCAATCCAATCATCCAATTGTATTTTCAGTCCAATTCAAAAGCGAGTGCCGTTTCATAAAGCAATAAATGGCAATCTCACTTTTACATTTGAGTTGAAGGACCCCCTCGAAAACGAGATGGTCCATCATCATAGTCACAAGGGGTTTATCCTCCAATAGAATTTGTAATGAATAAAAATCGTCCTGGTGTAGCCCTGTATTTGCCTGGTGTCGAGTGCTGGTACTAATAACGGCGGTAATGCTGCTGTGTGTTCTTGTATGTTTGGATGCCTGTTACCATGGTGACAGCTTATGTCTTTCTCTTGACCAGCAGACAAACGCACGTAGCACGTAGCACGTAGCACTAACGTCAACGTTGTTGTTTTTCTTGTGTCTCGGCAGGTGTTCTCGAACAGCGATGAAGCCCCCATTAACAAGAAGCTCCCCAAAGAGCTTCTGCTTAGGTAAGATTAATATCATGGGACCTCCCCCTCAATGCACACGCACACACGCAAACACACACACACACACACACACACACACACACACACACACACACACACACACACACACACACACACACACACACACACACACCATGTGCATAAACCCACACAACACAAAATACCACACCACACCCTGGGGCAGGGGGTTTAGGTCAGGGTTACTCATTAGCAGAGGTAGCCTTGAGTGAGCGTGTAGGGGTGTAGGTGTGTTTAGGTGTGTGTGTAGGGGTGTAGGTGTGTGTGTGTGTGTAGGGGTGTAGGTGTGTGTAGGTGTGTGTTTGTCTCGTCACTAGTCTGAAATGAGATTCTGTTAACAGACCAATATTTCCTCCTGCAGCAGCTGTGCGTGTCCCACAAATGTGGCCACACACACACACACACACACACACGCTTTGCGACACGTGGATTTATAGACGGTATTCACAGAATTGTGTTGCTAGGGAACATTTTGAAACCTAGCTTATTTCCTGCCAGCTAAAGTATTGGGAAACACTGCAACAGGAAGTATGCTAGGGGCAATCAATTTATATGCTGTGTAGTCTTGAAAGGGATGCACCTGCCTGTACTTCTGTGGACACCTACACTGTTGTTTTCTGTACTTGAGCACTGTGTGTGTGTGTGTGTGTGTGTGTGTCAGTGCATGTGTTGCGTGTGTGTGTGTGTGTGTGTGTGCGTGCGCACGTGTGTGCATGTGTGAGTGAGTGTGTGTGTGGGTTTGTGTGTACGTACGTGTGTGAAAGATACACTCATGGCCCTATGCAAACACTACAGTATGGCTGTTTGTGTCTGTGTGGGCTATAAATAGCCTGTCTTGGTAGTAAATAGCTGGTGGGGAATTCCGCAGTGCTCTGCTCTCCTGCTGCTCCAGCTGTGCCTGACAGAGACTACCAGTTATCACCAGCACACTTTCCCTGGTGGACAGACGAATTCACGTGCACGCACGCCACGCATGCCACGCACGCTACGCACGCACGCACGCACGCGCACGCACATGGAAACGACACCACATGACCTATTGTCACATGTATCATGTTGAGACACACAACACCATCCATGATGAAGGCTCTCTGTGATTGATTTCCTACAAAATAAAAGCCAGGTAATGTCGGCCTGCCACTTAATGGTGCTTTGGTTTCACACCGCTGACTGTGGGCGGAGCTTTTTATATTTGTCATTTATTCTGTCCCACCACCGCCATGTCTGTCTGTCTCGTGAACACAATATGTCAAGAACAATATGAAGGATAGAAAATTAACACACCACTATCCACCTTATTTCTAGCGGCCATGATGCCTATGCGTTTTTCTTCTGGTGTGATCTTCC
>NW_028151186.1:0-22500 GCF_964638095.1 Poromitra crassiceps | reverse complement strand
GCCATATTTTGGGGATGTCTAAGAATCTGCCTTTGCTCTTGTAGTAAATGTTATCCAACGTATGGTAGCTTGAGAGTTCATTCCACCAGTGAACTACAGCTGGGGGATTGGATGCTTTCCAATTTAAAGCTATGCATTTCCTAGCTGCCAACAGGGCAAGATCTATGTATTTACTTTGAATGCATTGTTTTTGTTTGGTTGTTTGTCCAATAGTCTTGTTTGTTCTTGGATTATTGTGTATCTTATGCAGTTTTCTTGTTTTGTTTTGTTGTGTTTTGATGTTCTTTGTGGGGGATATGGGATATGATAGTCCATGTATGTCGTGTAAATACCTCATGTTCTTTCTTAAAGATTAAAAAAAAAAAAAAAACGACTAGTCAACTACTAAGCACAGTGTCGACTAGTGTGTTGACTAGTGGTTTTACTAGTCGACTAGTCTGTGAATGCCCTAGTGGACAGTGGTCCATAGAGAGTCATACAGTGGACAGTGGTCCATAGAGGGTCACACAGTGGACAGTGGTCCACAGAGGGTCACACAGTGGACAGTGGTCCACAGAGGGTCACACAGTGGACAGTGGTCCACAGAGAGTCACACAGTGGACAGTGGTCCACAGAGAGTCACACAGTGGACAGTGGTCCACAGAGAGTCACACAGTGGACAGTGGTCCACAGAGAGTCACACAGTGGACAGTGGTCCATAGGGGGTCACACAGTGGACAGTGGTCCATAGGGGGTCACACAGTGGACAGTGGTCCACAGAGGGTCACACAGTGGACAGTGGTCCACAGAGGGTCACACAGTGGACAGTGGTCCAATGTGTCCTTTGAATTTCAACCACATATCATGATCAACACGCTCACCTCCCACGTTCCCCCACTGCTGTCTGACCCACTTGTCTTGTCTGTGTCTTTCCACAATCTGTCTCTCTCTCTCTCTCTCTCAGGCATGGAATGTTCTGGCCCTAGATGGCAGTAACTGGCAGAAGATCGACTTGTTCAACTTTCAGACAGACATAGAGGTGAGTTGTGTGTGTGTGTGTGTGTGTGTGTGTGTGTGTGTGTGTGTGTGTGTGTGTGTGTGTGTGTGTGTGTGTGTGTGTGTGTGTGTGTGTGTGTGTGAGTGTGTGAGTGAGTGAGTGAGTGAGTGAGTGAGTGAGTGAGTGAGTGAGTGAGTGAGTGAGTTAGCGAGCGAGAGAGAGAGAGAATGTATTTGTGTGGGCACACTAGCATGCACATGAATGTGTGTGTTCGTTGAGTAGCATTATCAAGCCCACTGCCCAGGGCTTAGTGTTGGGTCAGTAGGCTTTGGTACTGACTGTCTGTGACGTCACAACTGATCCTCTGTCCACTGAGTAGCCCAGGTCATATTAGGCTCTGTCTCTCTCTCTCTCTCTCTCTCTCTCTCTCTCCCTCCCTCTCACCCCCCTCTCAATTCAGATTTATTGGCGTGGCAAATTAACATTTATGTTGCCAAAGCATGGCATGGTCAGCTGTAGCTCAGGAGGTAGAGCAGGTTGTCCACTAATCGCTTTGGATAGAAGAGGCCGGTGGTTCGATCCCCACCGCCTCCAGTGTGCATGTCGAAGTGTCCTTGGGCAAGATACTGAACCCCAAATTGCTCCTGATGGTGTGCCAGCACCCTGTGTGGTAGCTTGCCGCCATCAGTGTATGAATGTCTATGAATGTGTGAATGCGTGAATACTCATTGAATACTCATTGTAAAGCACTTTGAATAAAACCGCGATATAAATGCAGGCCATTTACAAGGTGTACATTACTTGTACATTAACATAAAACGGAGCAAATATAACACAACAAAGAGTAGAAACCAAACAATACAACTATCACAGCTATACCAAGGAAATCAATCTGTCTCTCTTTCGATCCCGTTGGGGGTGGGGCTGTCAGTTCTGTGGGGCAGTAGAGACAGTGGAGCAGTTGTTTCTGACCTGTGATAGCCTCGGGGGTTTGCTGAGGACACTGGAGGGCTGGTGCACCAAGCTCCCTTGTTGTACTGTACATAGGTGGGCCCAGATACAGGTTTGTAGAGAGGATGAAGGTATTGACTGCTTAACTTCATTTTGGGATAGACTGATTAAATTGGCCACTTGGAAAACAACAGTAGACATGTCCATGTAAACACAGTCCACATGGAAAACATGTGGACTGATCCAGGCACTCGTCCTGTCCCGCCTTGACTACTGTAATGTCCTATTGGCGGGGCTACCTGCCTCGGCCATCCAACCCCTCCAACTCATTCTAAATTCTGCTGCCCGTCTGGTGTTCAACTTACCTAAATTCTCCCATGTCACTCCCCTTTTTCGTGACCTTCACTGGCTCCCCATCTTGGCCCGTATCAAATTCAAGACCATGGTACTGACCTACCGTGCAGTTCACCGGTCAGCCCCGCTCTACTTACAATCCCTGGTCAGCTTCCAAACATCCCACCGTTCCCTCCGCTCCTCCACCTGCACGGCTCGCCTCGCCCCTCCATCGCTACGTGGCCCCGGGGAACGCTTGTCTCGTTCAAGACTGTTCTCCTCCATGGCTCCGCAATGGTGGAATGAACTTCCCCCCTTCGTCATGCTGGCCGAGACACTGCCGATTTTTCGCCGGAGACTAAAAACTTACCTTTTCGGGCTACACCTGGGTCCCTCCGGAATCGGTTAACCCTTATTGATTATATATGGTTTTAGTTATGTTTTCATTGTTTGTATTTCTCTGAATGAATTGTATTGAAATGTGATGTAAGTCGCTTTGGATAAAAGCATCTGCCAAATGAAATAAAGTAAAGTAAAGTAAAACATGTCCATGTAAACACAGTCCACATGGAAAACGACAGTAGACATGTCCATGTAAACACAGTCCACATGGAAAACATGTCCATGTAAACACAGTCCACATGGAAAACGACGGTAGACATGTCCATGTAAACACAGTCCACATGGAAAACATGTCCATGTAAACACAGTCCACATGGAAAACGACGGTAGACATGTCCATGTAAACACAGTCCACATGGAAAACGACGGTAGACATGTCCATGTAAACACAGTCCACATGGAAAACTACAGTAGACATGTCCATGTAAACACAGTCCACATGGAAAACTACAGTAGACATGTCCATGTAAACACAGTCCACATGGAAAACTACAGTAGACATGTCCATGTAAACACAGTCCACATGGAAAACTACAGTAGACATGTCCATGTAAACACAGTCCACATGGAAAACTACAGTAGACATGTCCATGTAAACACAGTCCACATGGGCACGCCTAGTAGACATGTCCATGTAAACACAGTCCACATGGGCACGCCTAGTAGACATGTCCATGTAAACACAGTCCACATGGGCACGCCTAGTAGACATGCTGAAAAGCGAGAGCGGCACCTGAAAGCCTGAATTGCTCAATGCTCACCACACCATCCAGATCACCTGTGGCTTTGACTTACAACTGAACATTTAGCCCAGTGTGATGTAGTGATTGTATTCTCCATGTATGTACATAATATAACTGATTATTGATTAATGTACTTAATGTACTCCCTCTCTCTCCCTCTCCCTCTATCTATCTATCTATCTATCTATCTATCTATCTATCTATCTATCTATCTATCTATCTATCTATCTATCTATCTACATATCTGTCTGTCTGTCTGTCTATCTCTCTCTGTCTGTGTCTTTATATCTGTCTCTTCTCTCTTTCTTTCTGTCGCTCTCTGTCCCTGTGTCTCTCAGGGGCGGGTGGTGGAGAACATCTCCAAGCGTTGTGGAGGCTTCCTGAGGCAGCTGAGTCTGAGGGGCTGTCTGAGTGTAGGAGATGCATCCATGAAGTGAGGCCCTATTTGTCTCTCTGGCGCACACTGATGATGTAACAAGTGTCGTTCTGCTTTGACTCTTCTCACAAGTCAGTTTGGTTCCTCCATAGTCTTCTCTTCAGTGACTCTGTTTAAAGTCAACTTCAACATGCGTAATGCTACTTGACGCCCAACGGATTTTATTATCCCTCTGGCGCCGAAGCCATTTTTTTTCCAGCCATTTTGGTCCGTCTGGTCTCCTTGTGTAATAACGCTTACAAGTATAACCTCATCAAGTAGTGATAGACATCTTTTTTTTCAGGACAACCTGCACTAGCATAATATGTATGCTGCAATGATGTTACATGAATGTATAAATTGGTATATGACATAAAGACAAAAGAAAAAAACAAAGCGGAAATTGAATCTCACAGACATTCAAATCACACAGAGAACAATAATAACAAAGGTTTTTGGCAATTGAAAATTGTTCCCCCAAGTCTTAGTGATCATGGAGGGGGAAACAATTTACGTTATTAGTTGCACACATCAAAAACTATTTACAGTCCTTTTATTTTTTCACCCAATAGTCTCCAAAAGGACATTGTAGTTCAAGGCTGGATTGCAAAGCTTCTGAAAGGGCTGCAATCACACCGGAGCCATCCTATTAAGCTTTCAGAGGAAAAAACACTGAGTGAATCATACTGTCCCAGAGATATGGTACTCAATGTAATATTCAGAGTATATTCTTGCTACCACATATGATATCGCCAAGAAATAGGAGTCTCCCTATTTCTAACCCTCTCTCCCGCTGTGATTAGTCATTTCTTGTTAATCTGATATAATAGTGATACAAATCCAATGGCTGTAGCAGATGAGATTTATTAACATAATTCTGGCTTTTATTGAGGTTTTGGGGGCCGTTTTGTTTTTCTTTGAGGACCTTGGGGGTCCAGGGGCCAGGTCCGGCCCTGGGGCCACATTTTGCCCATGTGTGTGCTAGAAGCTCTTCTTTGTTTGATGTTGATTTCATTTCCTCACACAGTGTGACAGTGTCACAGTAATACAGTGTGCACAAAAAAGAAGAAGAAAAGAACAAAGGCAATGTAATGCTGTTCTCACATGAAACTATTGTTGCACCTCTAGATCTGTTGATGTTACATGCTTTCCCTTGAAGGTTTACATCGCTCTTTATAAGGCTTTCATATAAGAGCAACATTTTAAGATGAGCAAATAGTTGGGCAATAGCTGTGCGAGAAACTCCAGAGGGATTGTAGATAACTCTGTAACAGTTCTCTTGATTGGCTCCAGAGCAACTCCCAGCATCTTGTTGGATGAAGCGACACTGGAGTGACTCCCTCTCTCCCTCCCTCCCGTTCCACTCTGTTTGCCCCCTCCCGTTCCACTCTGTTTGCCCCCTCCCGTTCCACTCTGTTTGCCAGGACGTTTGCTCAGAACTGCAGAAACATTGAGGTGTTGAATCTGAACGGCTGCACCAAGATCACAGACAGCACCTGCCTCAGCCTTAGCAAGTTCTGCTCCAAACTCAAACAGCTGGATCTCACCTCCTGTGTGTCCGTCAGCAACCACTCCCTCAAGGCCCTCAGGTAACACGCGTACACTCGCCTCCACCGTTGCCCCTAGCAACTAGCCCTGGGTCGTGCGCCATAACCCATGACCCATAACCACAACTCTAAAATGGCCCTTTTCACTGTCCAAACTGTCACTTATCCATTCAAGCCCCTCCTCACAACGACTGCATATGCATAAGATCTCTCTCTCTCACACACACACACACACACACACACACACACACACACACACACACACACACACACACACACTCCATTCTAAACTCGACTCTACAGTGAACTTTGAGAAGAGGGTCCATTTACTCAAGTGGAATATAAGACCTGTTTTTTTTATGCTTCATTTTGTGTGTGTGACTGCGCGTGTGTGTGATCATGCTCAGTGATGGCTGCAGAATGCTGGAGATGTTGAACCTGTCATGGTGTGACCAGATCACGCGTGACGGCGTTGAGGCTCTGGCTAGAGCCTGCACTGGTTTACATGCACTGTTCCTCAGAGGCTGCACACAGGTACAGTAATGTAAATGTACACGCACACACGCACACACACACACACGGCCATCTTTTGCCTTCTTGATCTGCATTTTAGGAGCATAACAGGCCTAACCGAAGAGGAGACGATTCCTCTCTCTGTCCCCAACCAGTCTATTTTCCAGCACTTGGCTGTTGTTTTTCACCGTATTGGTGGTTGTGTTTATTGTGGATGTAGTGATCTGTGTGCTGCTGGCATTTTCTCCTACTTCTCACTGTGAGGTGCCAACATTTCCACTGCTTTAGACCTGCTCCTCTTTTCTTGCCCAGAAAGCAATGGAAAGAATCCCACGCATCACCTACCTACCAAACATGGTGCACAGTAGTCCCATACTGTATATGCCTTATCTTGACACATACACCCACAGACACATTATTGATCTGTGCCTTGATTGACAAAACTATTTATTTGATTCAGTTGGACGATGGAGCATTGAAACACTTGCAGAAACACTGCCCAGAACTCACCACCATCAATATGCAGTCTTGCACAGTAAGTAAAGAATTTGTTGTGGGGAGGGAGGGAGGGAGGGAGGGAGGGAGGGAGGGAGGGAGAGATTCATAGAGTGGGTAAAGTAGAGTGAGTAATGTGTGAAAGATGTGTCTATATGCCTATATGTTTTAGTAATCTGTAGTGTGTGTGTGTGTGTGTGTGTGTGTGTGTGTGTGTGTAGCAAATAACAGATGATGGCCTGGTCAGCTTGTGTCGGGGATGCCACAAGCTGCAGATCCTCTGTGTGTCCGGCTGCAGTAACATCACTGATGCCTCCCTCACTGCACTGGGACTCAACTGTGCCCGACTCAAGTGAGATCAAACGCACGCACGCACACACACACACACACACACACACACACACACACACACACACACACACACACACACACACACACACACACACACACACACACACACACACACACACACACACACACACACACACACACACACACACACACACACACACACACACACACACACACACACACACACACTGACATCAACAGCTTGCCTCAACCTTTACCCATATTCTCCCCAGGCACTCTGACTACGATCATTTTCAAAAATGGACTAGAATCAAGCAAGTACTGATTCTATATAGTCCCATGTGCATTCATGCTTCTGCAAGTACTTAAAATGGCCAAAGTCAGACGACGTTATGAATTGTGAACAAAACATCCTACATCTTGGTACACAAGTATTTCAAATACTGTACATTCAAAAAAAGTTAGTATTGAATTTGTTCAGCACAATTGTAAAATACTCTGCAAACCAAAGGTGTGACTAGCTTCTGTTTATAGTCTGCTGTTTGGCCCCGTCTGGACTCTGTGACCTCCAAATGCACCCCACTGAGTCCTGCAGTGCTCTTCAGTAGCCCTCCCCATATCCTATAACAGGCTGAGGATCCTTGATTAAGTGTTGTTAAGTACACTTACCCACAATCACCCTGTGCAATGTTTACAGCGGAACCTTCACAAGTGTGTGTGTGTGTGTGTGTGTGTGTGTGTGTGTGTGTGTGTGTGTGTGTGTGTGTGTGTGTGTGTGTGTGTGTGTGTGTGTGTGTGTGTGTGTGTGTGCTCGTGTGTGTGTTTGTGTATTCTCAGAATCCTAGAGGCCGCACGATGCTCGCATGTGACGGATGCTGGGTTCACTGTGCTGGCCAGGGTGAGTGTCATTTCTCTCTCATTCTTTCTTCTCCCATTTTCTCTTCTTTGAACCTTTTTGTTTGGTTTTAATTGAACGCTTTGGTTTTCATATCGTCTAACTAATTGATATGTTTTTTGTTTTCTTCACAGAATTGCCATGAGCTTGAAAAAATGGACTTGGAAGAATGTATTTTGGTAAGAGAGGATTCTGGCAATATCACGCTCGATCATGTTTTATCTGCTGGATTCTATCTGGTGGATGTGGATGATTTCATTGACTTCAATCCATTTGCCCGGGTTTAAATTAGAATATATGACTGATGTGAATGAATGTACAATGACAGGGCTATTTCTCCCATGAAGAAGAAGAGTGAGCAGTCCTCTCACTTCAGTAATTGAAAGTATTTAGACAGTCAGAAAGCAAAGAGGGAGACACAGGAGAGAAAGTTCTGGTGAGATTCAAACATAGACTCAAATATGGAACATGTGGATCCAGAAGCTGTGGACTGATCCACTCCATCGTCTCCAGACATTAGTGCATGCAACTATACGCTGATCACTCTTGTCCTCCCGCTCTCCTCAGGTGACCGATAACACCCTGGTTCAGCTCTCTATCCACTGCCCTCGCCTGCAAGCGCTGGTAAACATTTCTCTATGCATTTCTGCTTTTGTGTCTAGTCCCGTCTCTGCCTTTCTGCGTACCTGTGACAGCCGTGGCTGAAGTCATGGGTCGTCCGCTCGTCCGTATGTCTGTACGTACGCATTCTCGTTAACGAGATCTATTTGGACTCAAGGAAGAACTGATTAGATTTTGGTGGTCAAAGTTCAAGGTCACTGTGACCTCACGTCCATGCCATTGTCGTTGATGCAATATCCCAGGAATGCCTTGAGGCAATTTCTTCACATTTGTGGCACAAACATCCACTTGGACTCAAGGATGAACTTATTACTATTTGGTGGTCAAAGGTCAAGGTCCTCTGACCACACACAAATGTCCAATAGGGTCAAATGACGCCATGATGACATTTTATATCTGAGAAAACGATCTGGGGTCATTCTACAAAAACGACATAAGCGCTGTAAAAATCCTTTAAATTGACATAATAACCACATTCATTGTATTGATTTGACCACCACATACTTGTATGAGTCCACGCTCTTCACTTCCTCTCCCTGGATGACAACCAGGACAGGGGGGCTCCTGTTCCTCTGGTAGTCCACCTCAAGCTCATTGGTTTTGCTGATTTTGAGCTTCAGGTGATTGTCGTTGCACCATGTGAAGAAGCTCGCTCTGAGTGAAGACAGCATGTTTATCACTGGAAATGATTCACTTTGAAGGAAATTAATCAGATTAAATGCCTTCAAGGTTTTCACTACATATATTTTATGAGTCTGGACAGACATGGATGTAAACTGCAACTTGGCTTGTTGGGGCAAAGGTATACAACCGGGATGCAGTTATTTGTAGTTGTCCATGGGTATCTCTATGTCTTCACTCTGGTCCCCTGTACCCCGGCCAGTCCCTGTCCCACTGCGAGCTGATCACAGACGACGGCATCAGAGCTCTGAGTAGCAGTGCCTGTGGCCAGGAGCGCCTCACGGTGGTGGAGCTGGACAACTGCCCCCTGATCACCGATGTGACTCTGGAGCACCTGAAGAGCTGCCATCGCCTGGAGCGCATCGAGCTCTACGACTGCCAGCAGGTCACCAGGGCCGGCATCAAGCGCATCCGGGTCAGTGGACATCATGGGGGCTATAGGCCTATTTCACATTACACCCAAAGCAGCCGTTTTGTGTCGAACACAATTTATATCAACAGCAGGAGCTTTCATTTTTATATTGTGTTACTTCCTGCATTTTTGACACAAAATGGCTGCTTTGGCTGCATGTGAAATAGGCGTATAGGAGCTTTTTGGTCGTGTAGGGTCTGATCCTTTGAGGGTTTGGAGCTCCAGTGACATTTTTAGCTCTCTTGTCTGCTCAGGTCTACTCTGTTCTACTCTACTCTCAACAAATTATGTAGATTACACTTGAGTTGAAGAGAAATTTAATGGTTTATTTATTTATAAAGCATTTTGTACACAAAGTGCTTTACACAAGGACAGAATTATACAAAGAAAAGAGTATTAGAAATGAGAATAGATACAGAATAAAAATGCATAAAAAGAATAAATGTCAAGTTGCATATTAGGTAGTGCGGAACAGAAAGAATTTGAGCCTAGTTTTAAAAGTGGTCAAGTTGAGGCACTTCTCAGATCTTCTGGAGGTTTGTTCCAGCTACCTGTACGCTCTTGGGTTCAGTGCAGCTCTTCAGTCTAACTCCTCTGTGATTCTCATCCCTCTCCCCCCCCTCACAGGCCCACCTCCCAGAGATCAAGGTCCACGCCTATTTTGCTCCGGTGACGCCCCCTCCCTCGGTGCACGGAGGTGGCCAGCGTCTGTGCCGCTGCTGCATCATCCTCTGACAGTGGAGGGCCAGGGGGGGCCACCTCTGTCTACAGGTCCTGCTGCTCTGAAAACGGGGGGATGGGGGTGGGCGTGGGGGGGCTGGACCCAATCACTGCTCCTGATCACTGATCGATACACAGACTGATCACCACGGCTCGCTGATCAATTGAACCCTCCCCTCTGCTCTCTCCTCTTGCTCGCCCATCAGCATTGCAGCAGTCTGCTGCTCAAAGCCTTGGGGCATGGGGGGTGGGGAGAATATGGATGGGTGGATTCTCTCCCACTGTCTCTCGCCTTCTCTCTCTCTCTTTCTCTCTCTTTCTCTCTCTTTCTCTCGCTGTCAGAACTAATAAAGGTTCAACCACCCTCATCCTGCTCCCCACCTCGGGGCTTAGGAGACTGCATCTGGACAGTTGGAGATGAGGATGGAGGAAGCGAGGACCTTTCCTTCACTGTAGTTGATGAGGCAAGCAGAGGGGGTGGGGGATCCGAACAGTGGAACTACAATGCATCATGTTCAAAAAAACAAAAAACAAAAAAAAGACAACATTGTCATCTCGGACAACAATTCACTCTATGGAGTATCATCTCAGCCAACCCCATGACACCTCTATGTGACCATCCTGTCATTCATTATGCTTTGACCAATAGACACGCAGCACTGAGGAAGAGGAGAGCTGGGTTGTGGGAAATGCAGATCTTCTGGATGTAAACGGTGAAGCTGCTGGGACGTCCCCCTTTGGCATGGCCCGCTCACCCTTCTAGTGTGGAGGAGGGGAAAAAGAGGAAGTACAGAACGGGACATGTGACATTTTTGTGCACCTGAGAATCTTCTGTTGAGATTTTGTTTCTGTTTGTACAGAGAATGTTTTGCAATGGGAAAAAAAGAATTACAGTTATGGCAACTCGCGTAAGATTGGAGTCGGCCTACAACAAATTGTTATTGTTATTTTCTCTTTTTTTCCAGTGCTTATTGTAATTGTCCATGCTTGTTTATGCAGAGAGGGAGATATGTGTATCTTTCCTTTTTGAAATGGAAAAGAAAAAAACTTGTCATTTGACAGAAATGGACTGTATCAGTCAGACCCTCAGCATCTGATGGCATCACGTTGGCTTTGTGTGGACTCTGGGTCTCTTTTGTGCACTGTGTGGTTATGTTGGGTCATGAGCCCTGTTCCCTGTACTACAGAAAAACTAATTTGAGTGGACAGGTGTCCCACCAACTAGTCTCTCTACTACTCTGAAATAAGATAAGCAACACTGATTAAGTCTTTCTACCTGCCATTTCCTATTGGGCTATAGACATAATTGAAAAGTTGTATTGCTGCATATATATTTGGATATCTACCAATGGTAACGTTTAATCTGAGACAATAGCAAGGGCACTATAAAATTTAGACAATCACAAGAATGTTTTTGAAAGTCAAGTTAGTGTAGTTTTCTGTGATTGGCAATTTACTTGACGATATTATGAATTGTCCTGATGCAGTAAACTCTGTCCATCTACTACTCCAAGCAGTTTCAAACACATAAAGAACTAAGAAGGATGAATTCTAGAGCAGATGGTCAATTTAGGCAATTTATTGTGGCACAAACAGAGTGACGTTTTGACACACAAGTGTCTTCCTCAGAGTCAAAGAACGATTTGCAAATATCATCTGACGCAGGTCTGGTGAGAACTGCCAATCCGGCATTATATGGCTCAGTAACTAGCTTCCATATTATTCCCACTCTTCCAATCCTACAGATGTAACGAGAGGAGTGTGACAAGAAATGACTGGGAGGGAAGCACCAGAATTAACAGTTCATCTCATTCTATACAGACACTCCTTCAGATCTCCAAGATCAGAACATGACAGTTTTGCCATGCAGTGATATGTGTACTGTAACTATGGGGCATGAAATACTATTCAAAACAGAAACCACACAAAGATATACACAAAGATGTGCTATGGAAAAGATGTAGGCTAGTGTCAGGAAAGTGCTCAAAGATTTTCAGTGGTGAGATGCACAGGACTATAGATAGGACTGAGACAAAGGAGAGCAGACAGAAAGATAATGAATTGGACTCAGATGTTGAGAGACATAGCTGACTGGACTGGCTGTGATACTAATGCCCTCTCTCTGACAGCTGTTTTAACAGTTTTATGTTGAAGAAAATAAAGAAATAAATGAAAAAAATATATAAAAATAAAATAAACAAATGAATAAATAAAAGTAACTAATAGTAATGTGCTTTGTCTCTCCAGTGTGTGATGTGCGCATGTGTCTGAATAGTTAATAGCACAGGTCTCGCCCCAGTTTAACCGCTAGATGTCATCAAAGAGCCATGTAAATGACAGACACACCCACATAAACACTGCGGTTTCGTGGATTTGCCACTTCTTGATCACAGATTGGATAATTTATCTAACCCAGTTTATTATTGATATAGATTACACAGTTAACGTTACGTGGATAATTTTTCTAACAACAAGTATGCTTCGTTGTAAATCAGATTATTCATCATTTTACATCAGGCACTGTGGTGGATAGCTGTGCGGTTCCAAAAGACCCGTCGTTCTGGTCCGTCGTTGCTCGGTTGCGCCGCCTAGCTATAAACTGCAGAGACAGTCCCCCGGCCGCGCGCAGGCTTTCAGCGGGGACGTTTTAGCTGCGGACACAGCTCCCTCACAGAGACCATTATTCATTGGTTAAGAGACACTAGGGACCGCCGGAGTGAAGTTGGGGTCTTGTCCTCGAAGTTTGCTGCAACTTTACCTCTGAAGGATTCGACTGTTCATCCTTTACGGGACTTTCCAGTCCGTGGTCATGGATTACAAAAGGGGAGTGAATCCAGGCGGGCCCTCGGATAACTAGCTAGCCGAGCTAGCGTTAGCTGATCTGAAGCCAGTAGCAATGCTTGTTTGGGTCACAGTGCTAACTAGCTAGCTAGTGGCTACTGTTTTCGTTAGCTCACCAGCTGCCCAGCCGGGGTTGTTAGTTTGTTTTGATTTGGCTCTATTGAAATAATCTACTGGGATACACTATATGTACACGTTTCCTGAACTTTCTGGAAGTTTTAAGGATTGGCTTGTTGAACAGAAGCGAAGCTATCAAGCCACTTCGGAGTCGTGTAAACAGCAAAAAGAAATCCCAGTTGAGCTTTTGACTTGAGGAGAGGAGGTCTCGTTTTCCAGTGGATTGCATGTCCATCGTTGCCCAGACCTCACAGCCACTCACTCCCATTCACTGGGACACCACTGGGACAACCTCTCCGCCGACTCTCCACACCTCGTCCCACCGACCAGTATCTTCTGTCTGCGGCTGGCCACTAGCTGGCCATACGGCACTGCGTGCCCGATGGAGGAACATGACAACATGGACTATTTTTATCAGCAGGTAGTGCAGAAGGACGTTACCCGCAGGCTGCAGGTCGGCCAGGACCTTATTGACTACCTAAACGACCCGCAACGCTCCCCGGACGTGGAGCAAGATAAACCCCGACTCGATAAAACCATTGACGAGCTAACGGGATGGGTGAACTCCAGCAATTTCAAGGTGAGAGATCGTGACAAGGATTCGAATGTGGCTACCGCAGTGTTCATTGCAGCATTGGTCCTATCGGCTTCATGAATTACTCCGTCAGTTAAGCCCATGCATGAGAGGAAGCTTGGTTCCTTGCAGTACGTTAATGGAATTTTGATTTAGTGTACCAGGAAGTTGGTCACAATATGATGACAACTTTCTGAGGCAAGCAAGGGGCACGTTACCAATCAGGCCCCAGGCAAATTGTCACCGGCATGGTGGTGTCAAGAGGGAGCGTCCAGTCTCCTCAAAACGGAACAAATGTGATTCAGATAGCCCGCCATTATCTTATCTAAACTCAGCTGAGTCAAAAGTTTCAAAATAGGCTTGTCAACAGAACTTCCCCCCTTTGCCAGTAGTAGAGGGAAGCAGTAGGCTACGTGTTTCGCTTTCACAACACAATCTAATCCTGGGCTATAGACGAATGTTTTTAGATTTCACCCTAGGGACAAAGTACAGTGAGATCGCAATGCATTCCTGTGGATGGTTGAGGTTTATGTTGTTATTCTCTCTCCCTTCTCTGTCTGTCTGTGTGTGTGTGTGTGTGTGTGTTGAGGGGACCCATTGTCAGAAGCTGTAGACCAGAGCAGTGGATGGGGGAGGGGTCAGAAGACGCTCATTGTGTGGACTGGTCTCTCCTCTCTGCCTTCTCTCTGTTTTTCCTCTCATGCTTTCTTTCCTCTCCTTCATGCTGTGTGCGTTGGTGGCCTTGCCTGCACAGTAGTAGTAGTAGTACAGGCTGTACTATTCTCTGCCATATCTCAGAATCACTGGGATGTGACCTTTTTGCCATGGTATCACACTGATCCAGACACAAAGTCTAAACAGCCTGAAATCTATTGGTGAAATATGACTCACAATCAGAAGCCTTTTTTGAACTGATTGACACTGTTGATATGCGGTACTCGGCGAGACTGTGGACAATCATTCCTACAGCATGATGAGCACTCTCTCTCGATCTATTGTTAAAGCAGTCAATTGATTGACAGCACAGATCAAGTTGCTAGTGGTAGAGAAACACTCATTAGACATGGTTGGTTGTCTTGTCATTGTCAATAACTTGTAAACACAAGTTTGTAAGCAGATCACCCAGCCGCTGCTACCGAGAGAAGATTCAGAATCTGAATCACTTTTATTGCCACAGTAGATTACATACGAACACCAGGGACAAGGGCTGCAAATTAGCTATGGCTGGAAGAAGTCCTATGCATCGGTTGCATTTCATTTAAATGTAGCAATCCTTATGTATTGTCCCTGTCAAATAAAATAAAATAAAAATCTACGGTTTCAAGTGCTTAACTAAGATATCAGTATTTAGACTATTAGGTACTGATCTAATCCATCAAACTACTATAATTGGAGAGCTCTCTGTTTGTTTGGAGTTGCAAGGCGCACCATTGCTCCGATCGCCTCCAAAATTTGCAAAAACAAATTTCAGGGGTCGAATGAATCTTGTGCAAAAAAAATTGAAAATCTCCGCCCACGCTACAGCGATAATTTACGTTTTTAGGCCTTCACACTCACAGTAGAAGAAGAAGACAAATAAATGTTATGGGATTATTCAGACCTCATACAAGCAGTTACAGGAATGGATCCATTCAGAGAAGTTGATATGATGTGGTTACGAGTGCCCTATGTGCATACTGCTGTCTGGTAGATAGGTTCAGTTTATGTTTGTTTAGTAACCTCATTATCAGTCAGTGTAGCCAAGCTTCTGCTACTGTTTATCTAGAGACTCCAAAAATGTCAATGTACAGGCTTTTCACTGGGTCCGGTGTCCAAATTTGCTAAAATACAGTGTACAAAACACATTTGGAACATTGTGTGACACCCGTTTCCACAATCCAGGTTGCATTTATCTCAAGACTTACATGTCTGGTTTTTCACTTGGAAAAATCTAGCCCAGCAGAGAGAGCTTGACTTCCCATCTTGGCTCTGTAGGAGACATTGATGATGATCTCATAATAATAATAATACATATTACATAATAGAGCGGATTCCGTGGTGCAATCCCACACAAACACTGCCCTATTATCTTAGGGTGGATTCCGACACACATGAACACAATCAACTTCCACAATCCTATGACATCCTCAGTGATCTCATAGACATTACGGTAATATGTCATCAGTGATGTCATAAATTCTTCCCTGCCTCCCACTGATGATGCCACGATGATGTGACTGCTGACAACATCCTGTATTATTAGGCTGGTGTCTGGTGTTGGCTCTGCTTGATGCCAGTAAGATCGATCGTGTTACATTCTCCCAGGTTCATGACCAGACCAAAATGTTTTTGAAACATCACCATCACTACTTTTCCAAGTCATGAATTTCTTCCAGGGTTTGAAATGACCCCCCCCCCCCCCAGCCAGTGTGAGAGATAGATTAAATAAATGACCAACAACTCTTGTTTTTTGTGTGTTTTTGTATATCAGCAAATCCATGGCGAGCCAAAACAAAGGGAGCGCGGGCCCCAAATTAGGTGGCCAAGCTCTGATATAAAATGGCCATTTAGGGATGGGCAAATATATCAATATTAGATGTTGGATATAGTATTATCCTGGTTTTAAAGGCTACATTACAGGTGATGTAATATTCTGAATTTACCAGACTGTTATAGCTCTTCTATTATTGCCTTTACCCACTTAGTCATTTTATCCACGTTACTGACTTAATCCTCTTCGTCTCTGGTGGGACATAAGGCTTCGACGATCTGCCTCCTGTCTGTGAACCTGTCTTGTGCTGCATGCCGTGCCTCTCGCCCCATGTTAGTCATTATATCCACATTACTGATCTCATTGTGTCAATATTTTGTGAAAGCACCAAGAGTCATCCCTACAATAAAGACACAAACCACCCCCACAACAGCCTGTTCTCCCTGTTACCCTCAGGGAGGAGATACAGGGTCCCAAAAGCACGCACAAATCGCTTGAGGGACAGTTTCTTCCCGCAGGCCACGAGACTCCTTAACATACACAAATAGTGTAGTAGCTGTACTGTACTGTAGCTGCTACCATTACGTATTGTCTAATGTATAATTGTATGTTTAATTAGGTATTAGGTATATGCTATTTGCACCTGTGCAAACAGAATGCTAATTATGTTTAATTATGTTTAAAGTATGTCCATGCCATTTGCACCTATGTGCAGTGAATATGTCACTGTCTTTGGCTTGTCTTATCGCTTTACTGCCTTATTGCTTGTTGCTTCTCTTGTTTTCCTGCACCTATATGCCCTGTTATTTTGCACTATGTTGTAACGGAGTCTAGAGCATAAGAATTTCACACGTGATACTTGGTACTACGGAGTGACAATAAAAATCTTGAATCTTGAATATTGTTGTCGCGCAATATCGATATCAAAGTATTTTGTCAAAAATATTGAGATATTTGATTCTGTCCATATCGCCCAGCCCTGCATCTAATCCTACATTTGAATAAAAAATGTGCCACTATATATTGTATGTGCACTTTTTGGCTCAAAATTCAAATTCAATAGTCTTAATTTGCATTTGACAGTTCCTTCCTATACCAAAACAGAAATGTACATGCTTTATTTTTAGCTTGATTCAAATGATGATGCAAATTGGAAAATATTAATGTATTTCCCGAACTGCATACTGTAGACCATGTCTCATTCATTATGCAATAATGGTGACAAAATTGTAATTGATATGTCATTGACCTTATACGGTTTTGAACTCTCTAATAGATTAGGGCATTATGCATTATGCTGTAAAGGTGGAAATTGTAAATAGTTATTATCCAAATGTAAATAGCAAAACAGCATCTCCTGTCTTTGCCATTTAATACACTCGCCACTGCGCTGATTCCCTGGCAAAATCCAATTGCAAACGTATTTCGAGAGGACTGCATATTAACATTGTCACCGGCTTGTGAGTCATCCCATTAAGGTGGGCCTTGCGTTGAACAATCGGAAGTAGCTCCCAACCTGAGAAAGGAGAGAAGGCGGGGAAGCTCGCCGCCACAATATCATTTCTGGTTCTTTTGCCAAAGTGCATGATTGGCTTCCTGGAGGGCAGAAAGGGGGCAGAGTTCACGGCACGCAAGATGCTGAGTCAGGACAGGGAGGATGCAGGGAGGCGGAGCGAGAGAGGAGCAGAGCAGAGGGATGGAGAGGTGCTTCCAAGTCGTAGAGGCGACGTGGATGGAGGAAGAGTTATGGAGAGGAAAGAGGGGGGGGGGGTGGAGTGATGGATGGTGAGTGAGTGGAAAGTTCACAGCCAGACACAAGTCGTGACTCATAAATGCTTTTATCGAGACGAGGCCACTATAGCACCCAAGTTCCTCCGTCAGTAATTCTCTTCTATCCCTGGGCTCTCTTTCTCACTGATCTGCCTTTGTCTCTGTCTAGGAACGTGTTTCATCCTCTCATCCTCCTCCTTTCTGCAGGCGTGGCAGCAGATACACCTCATCATGCACTCTGCTGAGTGCTCTCACACCATCACAGCAGACTGAATACACACACACACACACACACACACACACACACACACACACACACACACACATTAATATTGCATACACTGCATTTACTGTGCGTTTTCTTTTTAGAGCAGCAGGGCCAGATGACTCGAGGCTGAGTGGACTGGTCTAGGATGGATACTGCTGCTAGGCTGCCCTGTGGCTATTTGTCCTTTTCTGTAAAAGAAGGTGGAATGTGTGCAGTGCACCCCACTAAAGAACTTGTTATTAGCTTATAGTACAGTGCAGACAAAGAGGAAAGTGAGTGCAGATTAAGAACAGCACAGCTTGAGTAGGGATTTAAACTTTCATGTAGTCACAAGGATCTCCATTCCCTGCCTCATACCAAGAGGCCAGGATCTGAACCCCCTCAGGTGAAATATTGTGTCTCTTTTACTAGAAGCAATTTGAATGTGAGCATCTCTTCAGACGATGGTCTCTAAATGTGTTCCAGTCGGTCGTTGTCTGCTCCCAAAGGTTGCTGTATGATTTGAGACGTGTTGCAGCCTTGTCTCTGTGTAAACTCCACCTGACTTTACCTCCAAAGCCTCTCTAGAATCCAGAGTAAAGCCTGTACATGGTATGCACATTAGCAGGCTAAGCCTTCCCTGTACGCCCCAACCTGAGTTCAGCACAAAGCACTATTCATTCATTCTGGGCTAAATATTTGTTTTTTCCCAAGTAAAGTTCGGTGCAGCACCGGCAACTAGTTAAGTTAAGAAAGCTAAGAATGCTTTTGATATCCTGGCATCACGGTTTGATCGTCCAATCAGGTGCAGCCCAGAGAACACCAGTGAAGGCGTGTGTGTTGTTGTGACTCTCCTCGCACAACCTCTCTTCAAAACAAGCGTACATTGTGTTACCTGGAGCATGCTCAGTCAGCGCGCTTGCTATGTGTACAGGAGGGGGGGGGGGGTAGTAGAGTCACGCCGTACAGTCCGCATGGTCACACATTTTGGGCTGTACGTGTACGTGGACGACTGCAGAGTGGTCCGTATGGACCCTCGTGGACGACCACATCTACGTCACGCAGACCAAAGCGGACCCTCACGGACCGGGGGATGTATGAATTTTGCTTAAAGGAGAACTGTACTGAAAAAACAATGCTAAGTTGGTCCACAACTGAACTCAAATCAATTCGCAAAAACTGTCAAACTAAATGAATGCCTGCAAAACGGTTTCCACTTTTCGGATATGCCTGAGATCATGTGCAAAATAAATCAGCATCGTTTTTCGGTGAAGTTTTCCTTTAAGAGTTGGGGATACCTGATTGGCCATCCTCTCCTCTCCTCTCCTCTCCTCTCCTCTCCTCTCCTCTCCTCTCCTCTCCTCTCCTCTCCTCTCCTCTCAGTTCCTTCACTTCCATCTCTCTCCGTCTCTCCTGGTGGAGTTGCCATATGGTCGTGGGCGCCAGGGTTTGTTGGGGTGGAGGAGGGGGAGGGGAGGCCGCAGGCTGTCTCCTGCCTGTTCTGTTTCTTCTCTCTCTCTCCCCCCTGCTTGCAGTTTTTCCCCTCTTCCAGCTCTCCTCCCCTCTCTCTTCCAGCTCTCTCTCTCACACACACACACACACACACACACACACACACACACACACACACACACACACACACACTTCTCTCCTCCCTATTAGTTTCTGTAGTTACCTGGCTCCTCTCTTCCTTTGACTAAAATATGGAAGAGCTGCAGTCTGACTGGGAATATGGTTTTCATGCATTTCCTCTGGACTGTGCAGTTGCACGGCGTGGAGCTGCCAACACAAGCATTCCAGCATCACACAGCACTGCATGGATCTGATCCTAATCAACAACACAGTGGAAAAACTCTACTGTAACGCCACAGAAGAGATCGCATCGTCCTCCCGTCTACCTTCAGCATACTAGAGTAGTCACACACACACACACACACACACACACACACACACACAGTGTTGTTCAGTCACATCGCAAGCCAGCTGTTGTTGGACTCGGATCAAGCCAGATCGCCGTGACAACTGACAGTGTCGGTGTAGCAAAGGTCACCAGTTGATTCCAATCCATGACATTGCAAATCCATGGCGTCCCCCTCAGCTCGCTCTGTCAGCACATCACAGCACATGTTATTGTGCAATCGACACAGTAAGTCCAGGCAGGGGCAAGCTTTGCCATTAGCTGTAGGGGTGGGGGAAAAAATCGATTCACCTAAGTATCGCGATTTTTAATGTCACGATTTTTTGGATCGATCTTTTATTCCAGAATCGATAATCGCAAATTAAAAAAAAAAAAAAAAAAAAAAAATTTTTGGGTGCTTGCAGTCAGGCCACTCACTGAACAGCAGGCCAGGCGCCGCCTACTGGTTTACTAGTGGTTTTATTACTTTATTAGTTAGTCTGAAGTAATAATTACACTTCAGGGTTAAAGTGGGTGCATCTCATTGTAAAATTGGACCCAAATCTGGCTTCAAACGGCCCAAATTTCACGCGCGTTGGCCCATATCGGCCTGGCCTGCTTGGTATCTAATGCCCGGCCTGAATTATGATCCCAGTCCGCCCCTGTTTTTAACTATATCGCCCAGCCCTACTCATGATATATAATATACAGTCTCTAGTGTATGATTCAACTTTTCCCATGTTCTAATCTAGTGTAAAAAAGCAAACAAACTGAAAAAATAAAAGAAAAAAATAAACAAAAATCGCAATAAATCGTAATATCGAATCGCAATAATCGTAGAATCGCAATAATCGTGAATCGCAATATATATCGAATCGGCACCAAAGTATCGTGATAGTATCGAATCGGGAGATAAGTGAATCGGCACAGCCTTAATTAGCTGTTCTGCACACTAGGGCAAATGCTGTGTACAAGTTACAACCTACAACTTATCAAATCCTGACAGACAGATACTGGAAGCTATAAAATGCACTGTGTTCATATGTAAGCAGACAGTGAAACTGGCCTTAGTGCATCATTGTGTATGAAGTCCATTGTAACTGTTCTCTCTCTCTCTCTGTGTCGTAGGTGGCGTTGTTGGGGATAGACATTTGCGGTGCGTTCGTGGAGCGCTTGGGGGAGCGGTTCAAAGGATTCCTTGGCACAGGTGAGACCTCCCCCCCACCCCCCCACACACACACACACACACACACACACACACACACACACACACACACACACACACACAGCTAATAGTAATCACAATGTCTGGAACCTCTTTCAATACTAAAGCGGAAAGAAACACATTTTAGACACAAAGGGGAATATATCACTGTACAAGCCTCTGTTTCCAGCCACCCTGCAGACAAACCTAATTTAGATTGGGTTAAAAATACCAGCTGCCTTTAGCTGTTTCAGCAACACACTCATTCACACCATTTTAGAGCATTCTCTCTTTTGCAAATAGTTTGCTTTGTGCGGTTCATTAGGTCAAAGATTGCCACTAAGTGCTCGTTATCAGATGAGATTCTGCACTTGGGTTGAGTCGAGCCTGGTATCCAGCCCCATATGAATCCTCACAGGTGTCATCACTCTTCATATGGGTCTCGACCCACACCCATCCACCGTGTTTATTCACAACAGATACTGTCCGGGACACCTGATTGGTCCATGTAGGTGTCAGGGTCTTATTAATAATGAATCTAAAGTTACCGATAACTAGGGATGTCAATTTTCGGTTAATTTCACTTTCGATTAACCGACGCTAATAATCGATTAACCTATCGGTTAATTCATAATTTTTTAATATTAAAAAAAAAAAAAAAAAAATGTTTTTTTTTTTTTTTTTTTTTTTTTTGTCTATTTACTCAATGAACTCATGCCCAAACAAGGCGTGTCTATTTAGATGCTGAAATGTTAATGCTTTTTGTGTTAGAATTTCTAACACAAAAAGCATTAACAAGCATTAACAAAAAGCATCAACATTTCAACACAAATTCTTTTTGTGTTAGAATTTCTAACACAAAAAGCATTAACATTTCAGCATCTAAATAGACACGCCTTGTTTGGGCATGAGCTCATTGAGTAAATAGACCAAAAAAAAAAAATTTTTTTTTTTTTTTTTTTTTTTTAATATTAACTGATAGACCGACAGCAATAACCGAACAACGACGTTAGCGACGGTTAATCGATTAACGGTTAACCGTTGACATCCCTACCGATAACGCATTACAGAGCGCTACAACAACACACCTGTATGTTAATAGCTAGGCTAGCTAGCTGTTAGCACGTTCGTTATGTGGCAGTAAAACGCCACTGAATGACCAGCTTGATATAACTGTCAACCAGTTCGAGTCACGCCCTTTCCATAAAGCCCACCAGCTTTGATATCTATGTTGGCTTGTTGTTGATATTTATAACAATATTGTGGCTCTAAAATAATGTTTTTATCAATGCGGGAGACTGTCATGGCGGCTGTTTCCTGTAACTGTTTCCATTATTTAGCTCTGGACCAGACAGTTTAACAAA
>NW_028151187.1:0-36728 GCF_964638095.1 Poromitra crassiceps | reverse complement strand
TTAGCCTCTCTGGTGTCAACACTCTGTCTGATTTTGGATTTTTTTTTTTTTTTCCCAAAATCAGACTTGACACCAGAGAGGCTGAATACTGCACTGAGTCAATGCGGTCTTAGCCTCTCTGGTCTCAACACTCTGTCTGATTTTGGATTTTTTTTTTTTTTTCCCAAAATCAGACTTGACACCAGAGAGGCTGAATACCGCACTGAGTCAATGCGGTCTTAGCCTCTCTGGTCTCAACACTCTGTCTGATTTTGGATTTTTTTTTTTTTTTTCCAAAATCAGACTTGACACCAGAGAGGCTGAATACCGCACTGAGTCAATGCGGTCTTAGCCTCTCTGGTCTCAACACTCTGTCTGATTTTGGATTTTTTTTTTTTTCCAAAATCAGACTTGACACCAGAGAGGCTGAATACCGCACTGAGTCAATGCGGTCTTAGCCTCTCTGGTGTCAACACTCTGTCTGATTTTGGATTTTTTTTTTTTTTTTTCCAAAATCAGACTTGACACCAGAGAGGCTGAATACCGCACTGAGTCAATGCGGTCTTAGCCTCTCTGGTCTCAACACTCTGTCTGATTTTGGATTTTTTTTTTTTTTCCAAAATCAGACTTGACACCAGAGAGGCTGAATACCGTCACTGAGTCAATGCGGTCTTAGCCTCTCTGGTGTCAACACTCTGTCTGATTTTGGATTTTTTTTTTTTTTTTTCCAAAATCAGACTTGACACCAGAGAGGCTGAATACCGCACTGAGTCAATGCGGTCTTAGCCTCTCTGGTGTCAACACTCTGTCTGATTTTGGATTTTTTTTTTTTTTTCCAAAATCAGACTTGACACCAGAGAGGCTGAATACCGCACTGAGTCAATGCGGTCTTAGCCTCTCTGGTGTCAACACTCTGTCTGATTTTGGATTTTTTTTTTTTTTTTTTTTTCCAAAATCAGACTTGACACCAGAGAGGCTGAATACCGCACTGAGTCAATGCGGTCTTAGCCTCTCTGGTGTCAACACTCTGTCTGATTTTGGATTTTTTTTTTTTTTTCCAAAATCAGACTTGACACCAGAGAGGCTGAATACCGCACTGAGTCAATGCGGTCTTAGCCTCTCTGGTCTCAATACTCTGTCTGATTTGGATTTTTTTTTTTTTTTTTCCAAAATCAGACTTGACACCAGAGAGGCTGAATACCGCACTGAGTCAATGCGGTCTTAGCCTCTCTGGTGTCAACACTCTGTCTGATTTTGGATTTTTTTTTTTTTTTTTCCAAAATCAGACTTGACACCAGAGAGGCTGAATACCGCACTGAGTCAATGCGGTCTTAGCCTCTCTGGTCTCAACACTCTGTCTGATTTTGGATTTTTTTTTTTTTTTTTCCAAAATCAGACTTGACACCAGAGAGGCTGAATACCGCACTGAGTCAATGCGGTCTTAGCCTCTCTGGTGTCAACACTCTGTCTGATTTTGGATTTTTTTTTTTTTTTCCCAAAATCAGACTTGACACCAGAGAGGCTGAATACAGCACTGAGTCAATGCGGTCTTAGCCTCTCTGGTGTCAACACTGTCTGATTTTGGATTTTTTTTTTTTTTTTCCAAAATCAGACTTGACACCAGAGAGGCTGAATACCGCACTGAGTCAATGCGGTCTTAGCCTCTCTGGTGTCAACACTCTGTCTGATTTTGGATTTTTTTTTTTTTTTTCCCAAAATCAGACTTGACACCAGAGAGGCTGAATACCGCACTGAGTCAATGCGGTCTTAGCCTCTCTGGTGTCAACACTCTGTCTGATTTTGGATTTTTTTTTTTTTTTTCCAAAATCAGACTTGACACCAGAGAGGCTGAATACCGCACTGAGTCAATGCGGTCTTAGCCTCTCTGGTCTCAACACTCTGTCTGATTTTGGATTTTTTTTTTTTTTTCCAAAATCAGACTTGACACCAGAGAGGCTGAATACCGCACTGAGTCAATGCGGTCTTAGCCTCTCTGGTGTCAACACTCTGTCTGATTTTGGATTTTCTTTTTTTTTTTCCCAAAATCAGACTTGACACCAGAGAGGCTGAATACCGCACTGAGTCAATGCGGTCTTAGCCTCTCTGGTGTCAACACTCTGTCTGATTTTGGATTTTTTTTTTTTTTTCCCAAAATCAGACTTGACACCAGAGAGGCTGAATACTGCACTGAGTCAATGCGGTCTTAGCCTCTCTGGTCTCAACACTCTGTCTGATTTTGGATTTTTTTTTTTTTTTTCCCAAAATCAGACTTGACACCAGAGAGGCTGAATACCGCACTGAGTCAATGCGGTCTTAGCCTCTCTGGTGTCAACACTCTGTCTGATTTTGGATTTTTTTTTTTTTTTTTCCAAAATCAGACTTGACACCAGAGAGGCTGAATACCGCACTGAGTCAATGCGGTCTTAGCCTCTCTGGTCTCAACACTCTGTCTGATTTTGGATTTTTTTTTTTTTTTTCCAAAATCAGACTTGACACCAGAGAGGCTGAATACCGCACTGAGTCAATGCGGTCTTAGCCTCTCTGGTGTCAACACTCTGTCTGATTTTGGATTTTCTTTTTTTTTTTCCAAAATCAGACTTGACACCAGAGAGGCTGAATACCGCACTGAGTCAATGCGGTCTTAGCCTCTCTGGTGTCAACACTCTGTCTGATTTTGGATTTTTTTTTTTTTTTCCCAAAATCAGACGACACCAGAGAGGCTGAATACCGCACTGAGTCAATGCGGTCTTAGCCTCTCTGGTGTCAACACTCTGTCTGATTTTGGATTTTTTTTTTTTTTTCCAAAATCAGACTTGACACCAGAGAGGCTGAATACCGCACTGAGTCAATGCGGTCTTAGCCTCTCTGGTGTCAACACTCTGTCTGATTTTGGATTTTTTTTTTTTTTTTCCAAAATCAGACTTGACACCAGAGAGGCTGAATACCGCACTGAGTCAATGTGGTCTTAGCCTCTCTGGTGTCAACACTCTGTCTGATTTTGGATTTTTTTTTTTTTTTCCCAAAATCAGACTTGACACCAGAGAGGCTGAATACTGCACTGAGTCAATGCGGTCTTAGCCTCTCTGGTCTCAACACTCTGTCTGATTTTGGATTTTTTTTTTTTTTTTTCCCAAAATCAGACTTGACACCAGAGAGGCTGAATACCGCACTGAGTCAATGCGGTCTTAGCCTCTCTGGTCTCAACACTCTGTCTGATTTTGGATTTTTTTTTTTTTTTTCCAAAATCAGACTTGACACCAGAGAGGCTGAATACCGCACTGAGTCAATGCGGTCTTAGCCTCTCTGGTCTCAACACTCTGTCTGATTTTGGATTTTTTTTTTTTTTCCAAAATCAGACTTGACACCAGAGAGGCTGAATACCGCACTGAGTCAATGCGGTCTTAGCCTCTCTGGTGTCAACACTCTGTCTGATTTTGGATTTTTTTTTTTTTTTTCCCAAAATCAGACTTGACACCAGAGAGGCTGAATACTGCACTGAGTCAATGCGGTCTTAGCCTCTCTGGTCTCAACACTCTGTCTGATTTTGGATTTTTTTTTTTTTTTCCAAAATCAGACTTGACACCAGAGAGGCTGAATACCGTACTGAGTCAATGCGGTCTTAGCCTCTCTGGTGTCAACACTCTGTCTGATTTTGGATTTTTTTTTTTTTTTTTCCAAAATCAGACTTGACACCAGAGAGGCTGAATACCGCACTGAGTCAATGCGGTCTTAGCCTCTCTGGTGTCAACACTCTGTCTGATTTTGGATTTTTTTTTTTTTTTTCCAAAATCAGACTTGACACCAGAGAGGCTGAATACCGCACTGAGTCAATGCGGTCTTAGCCTCTCTGGTCTCAACACTCTGTCTGATTTTGGATTTTTTTTTTTTTTTTCCAAAATCAGACTTGACACCAGAGAGGCTGAATACCGCACTGAGTCAATGCGGTCTTAGCCTCTCTGGTGTCAACACTCTGTCTGATTTTGGATTTTCTTTTTTTTTTTTCCAAAATCAGACTTGACACCAGAGAGGCTGAATACCGCACTGAGTCAATGCGGTCTTAGCCTCTCTGGTGTCAACACTCTGTCTGATTTTGGATTTTTTTTTTTTTTTCCCAAAATCAGACTGACACCAGAGAGGCTGAATACCGCACTGAGTCAATGCGGTCTTAGCCTCTCTGGTGTCAACACTCTGTCTGATTTTGGATTTTTTTTTTTTTTTTCCAAAATCAGACTTGACACCAGAGAGGCTGAATACCGCACTGAGTCAATGCGGTCTTAGCCTCTCTGGTGTCAACACTCTGTCTGATTTTGGATTTTTTTTTTTTTTTCCAAAATCAGACTTGACACCAGAGAGGCTGAATACCGCACTGAGTCAATGTGGTCTTAGCCTCTCTGGTGTCAACACTCTGTCTGATTTTGGATTTTTTTTTTTTTTCCCAAAATCAGACTTGACACCAGAGAGGCTGAATACTGCACTGAGTCAATGCGGTCTTAGCCTCTCTGGTCTCAACACTCTGTCTGATTTTGGATTTTTTTTTTTTTTTTCCCAAAATCAGACTTGACACCAGAGAGGCTGAATACCGCACTGAGTCAATGCGGTCTTAGCCTCTCTGGTCTCAACACTCTGTCTGATTTTGGATTTTTTTTTTTTTTTTTCCAAAATCAGACTTGACACCAGAGAGGCTGAATACCGCACTGAGTCAATGCGGTCTTAGCCTCTCTGGTCTCAACACTCTGTCTGATTTTGGATTTTTTTTTTTTTCCAAAATCAGACTTGACACCAGAGAGGCTGAATACCGCACTGAGTCAATGCGGTCTTAGCCTCTCTGGTGTCAACACTCTGTCTGATTTTGGATTTTTTTTTTTTTTTTCCCAAAATCAGACTTGACACCAGAGAGGCTGAATACTGCACTGAGTCAATGCGGTCTTAGCCTCTCTGGTCTCAACACTCTGTCTGATTTTGGATTTTTTTTTTTTTTCCAAAATCAGACTTGACACCAGAGAGGCTGAATACCGTACTGAGTCAATGCGGTCTTAGCCTCTCTGGTGTCAACACTCTGTCTGATTTTGGATTTTTTTTTTTTTTTTTCCAAAATCAGACTTGACACCAGAGAGGCTGAATACCGCACTGAGTCAATGCGGTCTTAGCCTCTCTGGTGTCAACACTCTGTCTGATTTTGGATTTTTTTTTTTTTTTCCAAAATCAGACTTGACACCAGAGAGGCTGAATACCGCACTGAGTCAATGCGGTCTTAGCCTCTCTGGTGTCAACACTCTGTCTGATTTTGGATTTTTTTTTTTTTTTTTTTCCAAAATCAGACTTGACACCAGAGAGGCTGAATACCGCACTGAGTCAATGCGGTCTTAGCCTCTCTGGTGTCAACACTCTGTCTGATTTTGGATTTTTTTTTTTTTTTCCAAAATCAGACTTGACACCAGAGAGGCTGAATACCGCACTGAGTCAATGCGGTCTTAGCCTCTCTGGTCTCAACACTCTGTCTGATTTGGGATTTTTTTTTTTTTTTTCCAAAATCAGACTTGACACCAGAGAGGCTGAATACCGCACTGAGTCAATGCGGTCTTAGCCTCTCTGGTGTCAACACTCTGTCTGATTTTGGATTTTTTTTTTTTTTTTCCAAAATCAGACTTGACACCAGAGAGGCTGAATACCGCACTGAGTCAATGCGGTCTTAGCCTCTCTGGTCTCAACACTCTGTCTGATTTTGGATTTTTTTTTTTTTTTTTCCAAAATCAGACTTGACACCAGAGAGGCTGAATACCGCACTGAGTCAATGCGGTCTTAGCCTCTCTGGTGTCAACACTCTGTCTGATTTTGGATTTTTTTTTTTTTTTCCCAAAATCAGACTTGACACCAGAGAGGCTGAATACAGCACTGAGTCAATGCGGTCTTAGCCTCTCTGGTGTCAACACTCTGTCTGATTTTGGATTTTTTTTTTTTTTTTCCAAAATCAGACTTGACACCAGAGAGGCTGAATACCGCACTGAGTCAATGCGGTCTTAGCCTCTCTGGTCTCAACACTCTGTCTGATTTTGGATTTTTTTTTTTTTTTTCCAAAATCAGACTTGACACCAGAGAGGCTGAATACCGCACTGAGTCAATGCGGTCTTAGCCTCTCTGGTGTCAACACTCTGTCTGATTTTGGATTTTTTTTTTTTTTTTCCAAAATCAGACTTGACACCAGAGAGGCTGAATACAGCACTGAGTCAATGCGGTCTTAGCCTCTCTGGTGTCAACACTGTCTGATTTTGGATTTTTCTTTTTTTTTTCCAAAATCAGACTTGACACCAGAGAGGCTGAATACCGCACTGAGTCAATGCGGTCTTAGCCTCTCTGGTCTCAACACTCTGTCTGATTTTGGATTTTTTTTTTTTTTTTCCAAAATCAGACTTGACACCAGAGAGGCTGAATACCGCACTGAGTCAATGCGGTCTTAGCCTCTCTGGTGTCAACACTCTGTCTGATTTTGGATTTTTTTTTTTTTTTTCCAAAATCAGACTTGACACCAGAGAGGCTGAATACCGCACTGAGTCAATGCGGTCTTAGCCTCTCTGGTGTCAACACTCTGTCTGATTTTGGATTTTTTTTTTTTTTTTCCAAAATCAGACTTGACACCAGAGAGGCTGAATACCGCACTGAGTCAATGCGGTCTTAGCCTCTCTGGTCTCAACACTCTGTCTGATTTTGGATTTTTTTTTTTTTTTTCCAAAATCAGACTTGACACCAGAGAGGCTGAATACCGCACTGAGTCAATGCGGTCTTAGCCTCTCTGGTGTCAACACTCTGTCTGATTTTGGATTTTCTTTTTTTTTTTCCCAAAATCAGACTTGACACCAGAGAGGCTGAATACCGCACTGAGTCAATGCGGTCTTAGCCTCTCTGGTGTCAACACTCTGTCTGATTTTGGATTTTTTTTTTTTTTTCCCAAAATCAGACTTGACACCAGAGAGGCTGAATACTGCACTGAGTCAATGCGGTCTTAGCCTCTCTGGTCTCAACACTCTGTCTGATTTTGGATTTTTTTTTTTTTTTTTCCCAAAATCAGACTTGACACCAGAGAGGCTGAATACCACACTGAGTCAATGCGGTCTTAGCCTCTCTGGTGTCAACACTCTGTCTGATTTTGGATTTTTTTTTTTTTTTCCAAAATCAGACTTGACACCAGAGAGGCTGAATACCGCACTGAGTCAATGCGGTCTTAGCCTCTCTGGTGTCAACACTCTGTCTGATTTTGGATTTTTTTTTTTTTTTTCCAAAATCAGACTTGACACCAGAGAGGCTGAATACAGCACTGAGTCAATGCGGTCTTAGCCTCTCTGGTGTCAACACTGTCTGATTTTGGATTTTTCTTTTTTTTTTCCAAAATCAGACTTGACACCAGAGAGGCTGAATACCGCACTGAGTCAATGCGGTCTTAGCCTCTCTGGTCTCAACACTCTGTCTGATTTTGGATTTTTTTTTTTTTTTCCAAAATCAGACTTGACACCAGAGAGGCTGAATACCGCACTGAGTCAATGCGGTCTTAGCCTCTCTGGTGTCAACACTCTGTCTGATTTTGGATTTTTTTTTTTTTTTCCAAAATCAGACTTGACACCAGAGAGGCTGAATACCGCACTGAGTCAATGCGGTCTTAGCCTCTCTGGTGTCAACACTCTGTCTGATTTTGGATTTTTTTTTTTTTTTTCCAAAATCAGACTTGACACCAGAGAGGCTGAATACCGCACTGAGTCAATGCGGTCTTAGCCTCTCTGGTCTCAACACTCTGTCTGATTTTGGATTTTTTTTTTTTTTTTTCCAAAATCAGACTTGACACCAGAGAGGCTGAATACCGCACTGAGTCAATGCGGTCTTAGCCTCTCTGGTGTCAACACTCTGTCTGATTTTGGATTTTCTTTTTTTTTTTCCCAAAATCAGACTTGACACCAGAGAGGCTGAATACCGCACTGAGTCAATGCGGTCTTAGCCTCTCTGGTGTCAACACTCTGTCTGATTTTGGATTTTTTTTTTTTTTTCCCAAAATCAGACTTGACACCAGAGAGGCTGAATACTGCACTGAGTCAATGCGGTCTTAGCCTCTCTGGTCTCAACACTCTGTCTGATTTTGGATTTTTTTTTTTTTTTTTCCCAAAATCAGACTTGACACCAGAGAGGCTGAATACCGCACTGAGTCAATGCGGTCTTAGCCTCTCTGGTGTCAACACTCTGTCTGATTTTGGATTTTTTTTTTTTTTTTTCCAAAATCAGACTTGACACCAGAGAGGCTGAATACCGCACTGAGTCAATGCAGTCTTAGCCTCTCTGGTCTCAACACTCTGTCTGATTTTGGATTTTTTTTTTTTTTTTCCAAAATCAGACTTGACACCAGAGAGGCTGAATACCGCACTGAGTCAATGCGGTCTTAGCCTCTCTGGTGTCAACACTCTGTCTGATTTTGGATTTTCTTTTTTTTTTTTCCAAAATCAGACTTGACACCAGAGAGGCTGAATACCGCACTGAGTCAATGCGGTCTTAGCCTCTCTGGTGTCAACACTCTGTCTGATTTTGGATTTTTTTTTTTTTTTCCCAAAATCAGACTGACACCAGAGAGGCTGAATACCGCACTGAGTCAATGCGGTCTTAGCCTCTCTGGTGTCAACACTCTGTCTGATTTTGGATTTTTTTTTTTTTTTCCAAAATCAGACTTGACACCAGAGAGGCTGAATACCGCACTGAGTCAATGCGGTCTTAGCCTCTCTGGTGTCAACACTCTGTCTGATTTTGGATTTTTTTTTTTTTTTCCAAAATCAGACTTGACACCAGAGAGGCTGAATACCGCACTGAGTCAATGCGGTCTTAGCCTCTCTGGTGTCAACACTCTGTCTGATTTTGGATTTTTTTTTTTTTTTCCAAAATCAGACTTGACACCAGAGAGGCTGAATACCGCACTGAGTCAATGCGGTCTTAGCCTCTCTGGTGTCAACACTCTGTCTGATTTTGGATTTTTTTTTTTTTTTTCCAAAATCAGACTTGACACCAGAGAGGCTGAATACCGCACTGAGTCAATGCGGTCTTAGCCTCTCTGGTCTCAACACTCTGTCTGATTTTGGATTTTTTTTTTTTTTTTTCCAAAATCAGACTTGACACCAGAGAGGCTGAATACCGTACTGAGTCAATGCGGTCTTAGCCTCTCTGGTGTCAACACTCTGTCTGATTTTGGATTTTTTTTTTTTTTTTCCCAAAATCAGACTTGACACCAGAGAGGCTGAATACCGCACTGAGTCAATGCGGTCTTAGCCTCTCTGGTGTCAACACTCTGTCTGATTTTTGATTTTTTTTTTTTTTTCCCAAAATCAGACGACACCAGAGAGGCTGAATACCGCACTGAGTCAATGCGGTCTTAGCCTCTCTGGTGTCAACACTCTGTCTGATTTTGGATTATTATTTTTTTTTTCCAAAATCAGACTTGACACCAGAGAGGCTGAATACTGCACTGAGTCAATGCGGTCTTAGCCTCTCTGGTCTCAACACTCTGTCTGATTTTGGATTTATTTATTTTTTTCCAAAATCAGACTTGACACCAGAGAGGCTGAATACAGCACTGAGTCAATGCGGTCTTAGCCTCTCTGGTCTCAACACTCTGTCTGATTTTGGATTTTTTTTTTTTTTTTTTCCAAAATCAGACTTGACACCAGAGAGGCTGAATACCGCCCTGAGTCAATGCGGTCTTAGCCTCTCTGGTGTCAACACTCTGTCTGATTTTGGATTTTTTTTTTTTTTTTCCCAAAATCAGACTTGACACCAGAGAGGCTGAATACTGCACTGAGTCAATGCGGTCTTAGCCTCTCTGGTCTCAACACTCTGTCTGATTTTGGATTTTTTTTTTTTTTTTTTTCAAAATCAGACTTGACACGAGAGAGGCTGAATACCGCACTGAGTCAATGCGGTCTTAGCCTCTCTGGTGTCAACACTCTGTCTGATTTTGGATTTTCTTTTTTTTTTTCCAAAATCAGACTTGACACCAGAGAGGCTGAATACCGCACTGAGTCAATGCGGTCTTAGCCTCTCTGGTGTCAACACTCTGTCTGATTTTGGATTTATTTATTTATTTCCAAAATCAGACTTGACACCAGAGAGGCTGAATACAGCACTGAGTCAATGCGGTCTTAGCCTCTCTGGTCTCAACACTCTGTCTGATTTGGGATTTTTTTTTTTTTTTTCCAAAATCAGACTTGACACCAGAGAGGCTGAATACCGCAGTGAGTCAATGCGGTCTTAGCCTCTCTGGTCTCAACACTCTGCCTGATTTTGGATTTTTTTTTTTTTTTTTTTTTTTTTTTTCTAAAATCAGACTTGACACCAGAGAGGCTGAATACCGCACTGAGTCAATGCGGTCTTAGCCTCTCTGGTGTCAACACTCTGTCTGATTTTGGATTTTTTTTTTTTTTTCCCAAAATCAGACTTGACACCAGAGAGGCTGAATACCGCATTGAGTCAATGCGGTCTTAGCCTCTCTGGTCTCAACACTCTGTCTGATTTTGGATTTTTTTTTTTTTTTTTTCCAAAATCAGACTTGACACCAGAGAGGCTGAATACCGCACTGAGTCAATGCAGTCTTAGCCTCTCTGGTGTCAACACTCTGTCTGATTTTGGATTTTTTTTTTTTTTTTTCCAAAATCAGACTTGACACCAGAGAGGCTGAATACCGCACTGAGTCAATGCGGTCTTAGCCTCTCTGGTCTCAACACTCTGTCTGATTTTGGATTTTTTTTTTTTCCAAAATCAGACTTGACACCAGAGAGGCTGAATACCGCACTGAGTCAATGCGGTCTTAGCCTCTCTGGTGTCAACACTCTGTCTGATTTTGGATTTTTTTTTTTTTTTCCAAAATCAGACTTGACACCAGAGAGGCTGAATACTGCACTGAGTCAATGCGGTCTTAGCCTCTCTGGTCTCAACACTCTGTCTGATTTTGGATTTTTTTTTTTTTTTTCCAAAATCAGACTTGACACCAGAGAGGCTGAATACCGCACTGAGTCAATGCGGTCTTAGCCTCTCTGGTCTCAACACTCTGTCTGATTTTGGATTTTTTTTTTTTTTTCCCAAAATCAGACGACACCAGAGAGGCTGAATACCGCACTGAGTCAATGCGGTCTTAGCCTCTCTGGTGTCAACACTCTGTCTGATTTTGGATTATTTTATTTTTTTTCCAAAATCAGGCTTGACACCAGAGAGGCTGAATACTGCACTGAGTCAATGCGGTCTTAGCCTCTCTGGTCTCAACACTCTGTCTGATTTTGGATTTTTTTTTTTTTTTTCCAAAATCAGACTTGACACCAGAGAGGCTGAATACCGCACTGAGTCAATGCGGTCTTAGCCTCTCTGGTCTCAACACTCTGTCTGATTTTGGATTTTTTTTTTTTTTTTCCAAAATCAGACTTGACACCAGAGAGGCTGAATACCGCCCTGAGTCAATGCGGTCTTAGCCTCTCTGGTGTCAACACTCTGTCTGATTTTGGATTTTTTTTTTTTTTTTCCCAAAATCAGACTTGACACCAGAGAGGCTGAATACCGCACTGAGTCAATGCGGTCTTAGCCTCTCTGGTCTCAACACTCTGTCTGATTTTGGATTTTTTTTTTTTTTTTTCCAAAATCAGACTTGACACCAGAGAGGCTGAATACCGCCCTGAGTCAATGCGGTCTTAGCCTCTCTGGTGTCAACACTCTGTCTGATTTTGGATTTTTTTTTTATTTTTCAAAATCAGACTTGACACCAGAGAGGCTGAATACCGCAGTGAGTCAATGCGGTCTTAGCCTCTCTGGTCTCAACACTCTGTCTGATTTTGGATTTTTTTTTTTTTTTTTTCCAAAATCAGACTTGACACCAGAGAGGCTGAATACCGTACTGAGTCAATGCGGTCTTAGCCTCTCTGGTGTCAACACTCTGTCTGATTTTGGATTTTTTTTTTTTTTTCCCAAAATCAGACTTGACACCAGAGAGGCTGAATACCGCACTGAGTCAATGCGGTCTTAGCCTCTCTGGTCTCAACACTCTGTCTGATTTTGGATTTTTTTTTTTTTTTTTTCCAAAATCAGACTTGACACCAGAGAGGCTGAATACCGCACTGAGTCAATGCGGTCTTAGCCTCTCTGGTGTCAACACTCTGTCTGATTTTGGATTTTTTTTTTTTTTTTTCCAAAATCAGACTTGACACCAGAGAGGCTGAATACCGCACTGAGTCAATGCGGTCTTAGCCTCTCTGGTCTCAACACTCTGTCTGATTTTGGATTTTTTTTTTTTTTTCCAAAATCAGACTTGACACCAGAGAGGCTGAATACCGCAGTGAGTCAATGCGGTCTTAGCCTCTCTGGTCTCAACACTCTGTCTGATTTTGGATTTTTTTTTTTTTTTTTTCCAAAATCAGACTTGACACCAGAGAGGCTGAATACCGCACTGAGTCAATGCGGTCTTAGCCTCTCTGGTGTCAACACTCTGTCTGATTTTGGATTTTTTTTTTTTTTTCCCAAAATCAGACTTGACACCAGAGAGGCTGAATACTGCACTGAGTCAATGCGGTCTTAGCCTCTCTGGTCTCAACACTCTGTCTGATTTTGGATTTTTTTTTTTTTTTTTCCCAAAATCAGACTTGACACCAGAGAGGCTGAATACCGCACTGAGTCAATGCGGTCTTAGCCTCTCTGGTGTCAACACTCTGTCTGATTTTGGATTTTTTTTTTTTTTTTTCCAAAATCAGACTTGACACCAGAGAGGCTGAATACCGCACTGAGTCAATGCGGTCTTAGCCTCTCTGGTCTCAACACTCTGTCTGATTTTGGATTTTTTTTTTTTCCAAAATCAGACTTGACACCAGAGAGGCTGAATACCGCACTGAGTCAATGCGGTCTTAGCCTCTCTGGTCTCAACACTCTGTCTGATTTTGGATTTTTTTTTTTTTTTTTCCCAAAATCAGACTTGACACCAGAGAGGCTGAATACTGCACTGAGTCAATGCGGTCTTAGCCTCTCTGGTCTCAACACTCTGTCTGATTTTGGATTTTTTTTTTTTTTTTTCCCAAAATCAGACTTGACACCAGAGAGGCTGAATACTGCACTGAGTCAATGCGGTCTTAGCCTCTCTGGTCTCAACACTCTGTCTGATTTTGGATTTTTTTTTTTTTTTTCCCAAAATCAGACTTGACACCAGAGAGGCTGAATACCGCACTGAGTCAATGCGGTCTTAGCCTCTCTGGTCTCAACACTCTGTCTGATTTTGGATTTTTTTTTTTTTTTCCCAAAATCAGACTTGACACCAGAGAGGCTGAATACCGCACTGAGTCAATGCGGTCTTAGCCTCTCTGGTCTCAACACTCTGTCTGATTTTGGATTTTTTTTTTTTTTTTCCCAAAATCAGACTTGACACCAGAGAGGCTGAATACTGCACTGAGTCAATGTGGTCTTAGCCTCTCTGGTCTCAACACTCTGTCTGATTTTGGATTTTTTTTTTTTTTTTTCCAAAAATCAGACTTGACACCAGAGAGGCTGAATACTGCACTGAGTCAATGCGGTCTTAGCCTCTCTGGTCTCAACACTCTGTCTGATTTTGGATTTTTTTTTTTTTTTTCCCAAAATCAGACTTGACACCAGAGAGGCTGAATACCGCACTGAGTCAATGCGGTCTTAGCCTCTCTGGTCTCAACACTCTGTCTGATTTTGGATTTTTTTTTTTTTTTTCCAAAATCAGACTTGACACCAGAGAGGCTGAATACCGCACTGAGTCAATGCGGTCTTAGCCTCTCTGGTCTCAACACTGTCTGATTTTGGATTTTTTTTTTTTTTTTTCCAAAATCAGACTTGACACCAGAGAGGCTGAATACCGTACTGAGTCAATGCGGTCTTAGCCTCTCTGGTGTCAACACTCTGTCTGATTTTGGATTTTTTTTTTTTTTTTTCCAAAATCAGACTTGACACCAGAGAGGCTGAGTACCGCACTGAGTCAATGCGGTCTTAGCCTCTCTGGTGTCAACACTCTGTCTGATTTTGGATTTTTTTTTTTTTTTTCCAAAATCAGACTTGACACCAGAGAGGTTGAATACCGCACTGAGTCAATGCGGTCTTAGCCTCGCTGGTCTCAACACTCTGTCTGATTTTGGATTTTTTTTTTTTTTTTCCAAAATCAGACTTGACACCAGAGAGGCTGAATACCGCCCTGAGTCAATGCGGTCTTAGCCTCTCTGGTGTCAACACTCTGTCTGATTTTGTATTTTTTTTTTTTTTTTCCCAAAATCAGACTTGACACCAGAGAGGCTGAATACCGCCCTGAGTCAATGCGGTCTTAGCCTCTCTGGTGTCAACACTCTGTCTGATTTTGTATTTTTTTTTTTTTTTCCCAAAATCAGACTTGACACCAGAGAGGTTGAATACCGCACTGAGTCAATGCGGTCTTAGCCTCGCTGGTCTCAACACTCTGTCTGATTTTGGATTTTTTTTTTTTTTTTCCAAAATCAGACTTGACACCAGAGAGGCTGAATACCGCCCTGAGTCAATGCGGTCTTAGCCTCTCTGGTGTCAACACTCTGTCTGATTTTGTATTTTTTTTTTTTTTTTCCCAAAATCAGACTTGACACCAGAGAGGTTGAATACCGCACTGAGTCAATGCGGTCTTAGCCTCGCTGGTCTCAACACTCTGTCTGATTTTGGATTTTTTTTTTTTTTTTCCAAAATCAGACTTGACACCAGAGAGGCTGAATACCGCCCTGAGTCAATGCGGTCTTAGCCTCTCTGGTCTCAACACTCTGTCTGATTTTGGATTTTTTTTTTTTTTTTTTCAAAATCAGACTTGACACCAGAGAGGCTGAATACCGCACTGAGTCAATGCGGTCTTAGCCTCTCTGGTGTCAACACTCTGTCTGATTTTGGATTTTTTTTTTTTTTTTCCAAAATCAGACTTGACACCAGAGATGCTGAATACCGCACTGAGTCAATGCGGTCTTAGCCTCTCTGGTGTCAACACTCTGTCTGATTTTGGATTTTTTTTTTTTTTTTATAAAATCAGACTTGACACCAGAGAGGCTGAATACCGCCCTGAGTCAATGCGGTCTTAGCCTCTCTGGTGTCAACACTCTGTCTGATTTTGTATTTTTTTTTTTTTTTTCCCAAAATCAGACTTGACACCAGAGAGGCTGAATACTGCACTGAGTCAATGCGGTCTTAGCCTCTCTGGTGTCAACACTCTGTCTGATTTTGGATTTTTTTTTTTTTTTTCCAAAATCAGACTTGACACCAGAGAGGCTGAATACCGCACTGAGTAAATGCGGTCTTAGCCTCTCTGGTCTCAACACTCTGTCTGATTTGGGATTTTTTTTTTTTTTTCCAAAATCAGACTTGACACCAGAGAGGCTGAATACCGCACTGAGTCAATGCGGTCTTAGCCTCTCTGGTGTCAACACTCTGTCTGATTTTGGATTTTTTTTTTTTTTTTCCTAAATCAGACTTGACACCAGAGAGGCTGAATACCGCACTGAGTCAATGCGGTCTTAGCCTCTCTGGTGTCAACACTCTGTCTGATTTTGGATTTTTTTTTTTTTTTTTCCCAAAATCAGACTTGACACCAGAGAGGCTGAATACTGCACTGAGTCAATGCGGTCTTAGCCTCTCTGGTCTCAACACTCTGTCTGATTTTGGATTTTTTTTTTTTTTTTTTCCAAAATCAGACTTGACACCAGAGAGGCTGAATACCGCACTGAGTCAATGCGGTCTTAGCCTCTCTGGTGTCAACACTCTGTCTGATTTTGGATTTTTTTTTTTTTTTCCCAAAATCAGACTTGACACCAGAGAGGCTGAATACCGCACTGAGTCAATGCGGTCTTAGCCTCTCTGGTCTCAACACTCTGTCTGATTTTGGATTTTTTTTTTTTTTTTTCCAAAATCAGACTTGACACCAGAGAGGCTGAATACCGCACTGAGTCAATGCGGTCTTAGCCTCTCTGGTGTCAACACTCTGTCTGATTTTGGATTTTTTTTTTTTTTTTTCAAAAATCAGACTTGACACCAGAGAGGCTGAATACCGCACTGAGTCAATGCGGTCTTAGCCTCTCTGGTCTCAACACTCTGTCTGATTTTGGATTTTTTTTTTTTCCAAAATCAGACTTGACACCAGAGAGGCTGAATACCGCACTGAGTCAATGCGGTCTTAGCCTCTCTGGTCTCAACACTCTGTCTGATTTTGGATTTTTTTTTTTTTTTTCCCCAAAATCAGACTTGACACCAGAGAGGCTGAATACTGCACTGAGTCAATGCGGTCTTAGCCTCTCTGGTCTCAACACTCTGTCTGATTTTGGATTTTTTTTTTTTTTTTTCCCAAAATCAGACTTGACACCAGAGAGGCTGAATACTGCACTGAGTCAATGCGGTCTTAGCCTCTCTGGTCTCAACACTCTGTCTGATTTTGGATTTTTTTTTTTTTTTTCCCAAAATCAGACTTGACACCAGAGAGGCTGAATACCGCACTGAGTCAATGCGGTCTTAGCCTCTCTGGTCTCAACACTCTGTCTGATTTTGGATTTTTTTTTTTTTTTCCCAAAATCAGACTTGACACCAGAGAGGCTGAATACCGCACTGAGTCAATGCGGTCTTAGCCTCTCTGGTCTCAACACTCTGTCTGATTTTGGATTTTTTTTTTTTTTTTTTCAAAATCAGACTTGACACCAGAGAGGCTGAATACCGCACTGAGTCAATGCGGTCTTAGCCTCTCTGGTGTCAACACTCTGTCTGATTTTGGATTTTTTTTTTTTTTTTTCCCAAAATCAGACTTGACACCAGAGAGGCTGAATACTGCACTGAGTCAATGCGGTCTTAGCCTCTCTGGTCTCAACACTCTGTCTGATTTTGGATTTTTTTTTTTTTTTTTCCAAAATCAGACTTGACACCAGAGAGGCTGAATACCGCACTGAGTCAATGCGGTCTTAGCCTCTCTGGTGTCAACACTCTGTCTGATTTTGGATTTTTTTTTTTTTTTCCCAAAATCAGACTTGACACCAGAGAGGCTGAATACCGCACTGAGTCAATGCGGTCTTAGCCTCTCTGGTCTCAACACTCTGTCTGATTTTGGATTTTTTTTTTTTTTTTTTCCAAAATCAGACTTGACACCAGAGAGGCTGAATACCGCACTGAGTCAATGCGGTCTTAGCCTCTCTGGTGTCAACACTCTGTCTGATTTTGGATTTTTTTTTTTTTTTTTCCAAAATCAGACTTGACACCAGAGAGGCTGAATACCGCACTGAGTCAATGCGGTCTTAGCCTCTCTGGTCTCAACACTCTGTCTGATTTTGGATTTTTTTTTTTTCCAAAATCAGACTTGACACCAGAGAGGCTGAATACCGCACTGAGTCAATGCGGTCTTAGCCTCTCTGGTCTCAACACTCTGTCTGATTTTGGATTTTTTTTTTTTTTTTTCCCAAAATCAGACTTGACACCAGAGAGGCTGAATACTGCACTGAGTCAATGCGGTCTTAGCCTCTCTGGTCTCAACACTCTGTCTGATTTTGGATTTTTTTTTTTTTTTTTTCCAAAATCAGACTTGACACCAGAGAGGCTGAATACCGCACTGAGTCAATGCGGTCTTAGCCTCTCTGGTGTCAACACTCTGTCTGATTTTGGATTTTTTTTTTTTTTTCCCAAAATCAGACTTGACACCAGAGAGGCTGAATACTGCACTGAGTCAATGCGGTCTTAGCCTCTCTGGTCTCAACACTCTGTCTGATTTTGGATTTTTTTTTTTTTTTTTCCCAAAATCAGACTTGACACCAGAGAGGCTGAATACCGCACTGAGTCAATGCGGTCTTAGCCTCTCTGGTGTCAACACTCTGTCTGATTTTGGATTTTTTTTTTTTTTTTTCCAAAATCAGACTTGACACCAGAGAGGCTGAATACCGCACTGAGTCAATGCGGTCTTAGCCTCTCTGGTCTCAACACTCTGTCTGATTTTGGATTTTTTTTTTTTCCAAAATCAGACTTGACACCAGAGAGGCTGAATACCGCACTGAGTCAATGCGGTCTTAGCCTCTCTGGTCTCAACACTCTGTCTGATTTTGGATTTTTTTTTTTTTTTTTCCAAAATCAGACTTGACACCAGAGAGGCTGAATACCGTACTGAGTCAATGCGGTCTTAGCCTCTCTGGTGTCAACACTCTGTCTGATTTTGGATTTTTTTTTTTTTTTTCCCAAAATCAGACTTGACACCAGAGAGGCTGAATACCGCACTGAGTCAATGCGGTCTTAGCCTCTCTGGTGTCAACACTCTGTCTGATTTTTGATTTTTTTTTTTTTTTCCCAAAATCAGACGACACCAGAGAGGCTGAATACCGCACTGAGTCAATGCGGTCTTAGCCTCTCTGGTGTCAACACTCTGTCTGATTTTGGATTATTATTTTTTTTTTCCAAAATCAGACTTGACACCAGAGAGGCTGAATACTGCACTGAGTCAATGCGGTCTTAGCCTCTCTGGTCTCAACACTCTGTCTGATTTTGGATTTATTTATTTTTTTCCAAAATCAGACTTGACACCAGAGAGGCTGAATACAGCACTGAGTCAATGCGGTCTTAGCCTCTCTGGTCTCAACACTCTGTCTGATTTTGGATTTTTTTTTTTTTTTTTTCCAAAATCAGACTTGACACCAGAGAGGCTGAATACCGCCCTGAGTCAATGCGGTCTTAGCCTCTCTGGTGTCAACACTCTGTCTGATTTTGGATTTTTTTTTTTTTTTTCCCAAAATCAGACTTGACACCAGAGAGGCTGAATACTGCACTGAGTCAATGCGGTCTTAGCCTCTCTGGTCTCAACACTCTGTCTGATTTTGGATTTTTTTTTTTTTTTTTTTCAAAATCAGACTTGACACGAGAGAGGCTGAATACCGCACTGAGTCAATGCGGTCTTAGCCTCTCTGGTGTCAACACTCTGTCTGATTTTGGATTTTCTTTTTTTTTTTCCAAAATCAGACTTGACACCAGAGAGGCTGAATACCGCACTGAGTCAATGCGGTCTTAGCCTCTCTGGTGTCAACACTCTGTCTGATTTTGGATTTATTTATTTATTTCCAAAATCAGACTTGACACCAGAGAGGCTGAATACAGCACTGAGTCAATGCGGTCTTAGCCTCTCTGGTCTCAACACTCTGTCTGATTTGGGATTTTTTTTTTTTTTTTCCAAAATCAGACTTGACACCAGAGAGGCTGAATACCGCAGTGAGTCAATGCGGTCTTAGCCTCTCTGGTCTCAACACTCTGCCTGATTTTGGATTTTTTTTTTTTTTTTTTTTTTTTTTTTCTAAAATCAGACTTGACACCAGAGAGGCTGAATACTGCACTGAGTCAATGCGGTCTTAGCCTCTCTGGTCTCAACACTCTGTCTGATTTTGGATTTTTTTTTTTTTTTTCCAAAATCAGACTTGACACCAGAGAGGCTGAATACCGCACTGAGTCAATGCGGTCTTAGCCTCTCTGGTCTCAACACTCTGTCTGATTTTGGATTTTTTTTTTTTTTTCCCAAAATCAGACGACACCAGAGAGGCTGAATACCGCACTGAGTCAATGCGGTCTTAGCCTCTCTGGTGTCAACACTCTGTCTGATTTTGGATTATTTTATTTTTTTTCCAAAATCAGGCTTGACACCAGAGAGGCTGAATACTGCACTGAGTCAATGCGGTCTTAGCCTCTCTGGTCTCAACACTCTGTCTGATTTTGGATTTTTTTTTTTTTTTTCCAAAATCAGACTTGACACCAGAGAGGCTGAATACCGCACTGAGTCAATGCGGTCTTAGCCTCTCTGGTCTCAACACTCTGTCTGATTTTGGATTTTTTTTTTTTTTTTCCAAAATCAGACTTGACACCAGAGAGGCTGAATACCGCCCTGAGTCAATGCGGTCTTAGCCTCTCTGGTGTCAACACTCTGTCTGATTTTGGATTTTTTTTTTTTTTTTCCCAAAATCAGACTTGACACCAGAGAGGCTGAATACCGCACTGAGTCAATGCGGTCTTAGCCTCTCTGGTCTCAACACTCTGTCTGATTTTGGATTTTTTTTTTTTTTTTTCCAAAATCAGACTTGACACCAGAGAGGCTGAATACCGCCCTGAGTCAATGCGGTCTTAGCCTCTCTGGTGTCAACACTCTGTCTGATTTTGGATTTTTTTTTTATTTTTCAAAATCAGACTTGACACCAGAGAGGCTGAATACCGCAGTGAGTCAATGCGGTCTTAGCCTCTCTGGTCTCAACACTCTGTCTGATTTTGGATTTTTTTTTTTTTTTTTTCCAAAATCAGACTTGACACCAGAGAGGCTGAATACCGTACTGAGTCAATGCGGTCTTAGCCTCTCTGGTGTCAACACTCTGTCTGATTTTGGATTTTTTTTTTTTTTTCCCAAAATCAGACTTGACACCAGAGAGGCTGAATACCGCACTGAGTCAATGCGGTCTTAGCCTCTCTGGTCTCAACACTCTGTCTGATTTTGGATTTTTTTTTTTTTTTTTTCCAAAATCAGACTTGACACCAGAGAGGCTGAATACCGCACTGAGTCAATGCGGTCTTAGCCTCTCTGGTGTCAACACTCTGTCTGATTTTGGATTTTTTTTTTTTTTTTTCCAAAATCAGACTTGACACCAGAGAGGCTGAATACCGCACTGAGTCAATGCGGTCTTAGCCTCTCTGGTCTCAACACTCTGTCTGATTTTGGATTTTTTTTTTTTTTTCCAAAATCAGACTTGACACCAGAGAGGCTGAATACCGCAGTGAGTCAATGCGGTCTTAGCCTCTCTGGTCTCAACACTCTGTCTGATTTTGGATTTTTTTTTTTTTTTTTCCAAAATCAGACTTGACACCAGAGAGGCTGAATACCGCACTGAGTCAATGCGGTCTTAGCCTCTCTGGTGTCAACACTCTGTCTGATTTTGGATTTTTTTTTTTTTTTCCCAAAATCAGACTTGACACCAGAGAGGCTGAATACTGCACTGAGTCAATGCGGTCTTAGCCTCTCTGGTCTCAACACTCTGTCTGATTTTGGATTTTTTTTTTTTTTTTTCCCAAAATCAGACTTGACACCAGAGAGGCTGAATACCGCACTGAGTCAATGCGGTCTTAGCCTCTCTGGTGTCAACACTCTGTCTGATTTTGGATTTTTTTTTTTTTTTTTCCAAAATCAGACTTGACACCAGAGAGGCTGAATACCGCACTGAGTCAATGCGGTCTTAGCCTCTCTGGTCTCAACACTCTGTCTGATTTTGGATTTTTTTTTTTTTCCAAAATCAGACTTGACACCAGAGAGGCTGAATACCGCACTGAGTCAATGCGGTCTTAGCCTCTCTGGTCTCAACACTCTGTCTGATTTTGGATTTTTTTTTTTTTTTTTTCCAAAATCAGACTTGACACCAGAGAGGCTGAATACTGCACTGAGTCAATGCGGTCTTAGCCTCTCTGGTCTCAACACTCTGTCTGATTTTGGATTTTTTTTTTTTTTTTTCCCAAAATCAGACTTGACACCAGAGAGGCTGAATACTGCACTGAGTCAATGCGGTCTTAGCCTCTCTGGTGTCAACACTCTGTCTGATTTTGGATTTTTTTTTTTTTTTTTCCTAAATCAGACTTGACACCAGAGAGGCTGAATACCGCACTGAGTCAATGCGGTCTTAGCCTCTCTGGTGTCAACACTCTGTCTGATTTTGGATTTTTTTTTTTTTTTTTCCCAAAATCAGACTTGACACCAGAGAGGCTGAATACTGCACTGAGTCAATGCGGTCTTAGCCTCTCTGGTCTCAACACTCTGTCTGATTTTGGATTTTTTTTTTTTTTTTTTCCAAAATCAGACTTGACACCAGAGAGGCTGAATACCGCACTGAGTCAATGCGGTCTTAGCCTCTCTGGTGTCAACACTCTGTCTGATTTTGGATTTTTTTTTTTTTTTTCCCAAAATCAGACTTGACACCAGAGAGGCTGAATACCGCACTGAGTCAATGCGGTCTTAGCCTCTCTGGTCTCAACACTCTGTCTGATTTTGGATTTTTTTTTTTTTTTTTTCCAAAATCAGACTTGACACCAGAGAGGCTGAATACCGCACTGAGTCAATGCGGTCTTAGCCTCTCTGGTGTCAACACTCTGTCTGATTTTGGATTTTTTTTTTTTTTTTTCAAAAATCAGACTTGACACCAGAGAGGCTGAATACCGCACTGAGTCAATGCGGTCTTAGCCTCTCTGGTCTCAACACTCTGTCTGATTTTGGATTTTTTTTTTTTTCCAAAATCAGACTTGACACCAGAGAGGCTGAATACCGCACTGAGTCAATGCGGTCTTAGCCTCTCTGGTCTCAACACTCTGTCTGATTTTGGATTTTTTTTTTTTTTTTCCCCAAAATCAGACTTGACACCAGAGAGGCTGAATACTGCACTGAGTCAATGCGGTCTTAGCCTCTCTGGTCTCAACACTCTGTCTGATTTTGGATTTTTTTTTTTTTTTTTCCCAAAATCAGACTTGACACCAGAGAGGCTGAATACTGCACTGAGTCAATGCGGTCTTAGCCTCTCTGGTCTCAACACTCTGTCTGATTTTGGATTTTTTTTTTTTTTTTCCCAAAATCAGACTTGACACCAGAGAGGCTGAATACCGCACTGAGTCAATGCGGTCTTAGCCTCTCTGGTCTCAACACTCTGTCTGATTTTGGATTTTTTTTTTTTTTTCCCAAAATCAGACTTGACACCAGAGAGGCTGAATACCGCACTGAGTCAATGCGGTCTTAGCCTCTCTGGTCTCAACACTCTGTCTGATTTTGGATTTTTTTTTTTTTTTTTTCAAAATCAGACTTGACACCAGAGAGGCTGAATACCGCACTGAGTCAATGCGGTCTTAGCCTCTCTGGTGTCAACACTCTGTCTGATTTTGGATTTTTTTTTTTTTTTTTCCCAAAATCAGACTTGACACCAGAGAGGCTGAATACTGCACTGAGTCAATGCGGTCTTAGCCTCTCTGGTCTCAACACTCTGTCTGATTTTGGATTTTTTTTTTTTTTTTTTCCAAAATCAGACTTGACACCAGAGAGGCTGAATACCGCACTGAGTCAATGCGGTCTTAGCCTCTCTGGTGTCAACACTCTGTCTGATTTTGGATTTTTTTTTTTTTTTTTCCCAAAATCAGACTTGACACCAGAGAGGCTGAATACCGCACTGAGTCAATGCGGTCTTAGCCTCTCTGGTCTCAACACTCTGTCTGATTTTGGATTTTTTTTTTTTTTTTTCCAAAATCAGACTTGACACCAGAGAGGCTGAATACCGCCCTGAGTCAATGCGGTCTTAGCCTCTCTGGTGTCAACACTCTGTCTGATTTTGGATTTTTTTTTTATTTTTCAAAATCAGACTTGACACCAGAGAGGCTGAATACCGCAGTGAGTCAATGCGGTCTTAGCCTCTCTGGTCTCAACACTCTGTCTGATTTTGGATTTTTTTTTTTTTTTTTTCCAAAATCAGACTTGACACCAGAGAGGCTGAATACCGTACTGAGTCAATGCGGTCTTAGCCTCTCTGGTGTCAACACTCTGTCTGATTTTGGATTTTTTTTTTTTTTTTCCCAAAATCAGACTTGACACCAGAGAGGCTGAATACCGCACTGAGTCAATGCGGTCTTAGCCTCTCTGGTCTCAACACTCTGTCTGATTTTGGATTTTTTTTTTTTTTTTTTCCAAAATCAGACTTGACACCAGAGAGGCTGAATACCGCACTGAGTCAATGCGGTCTTAGCCTCTCTGGTGTCAACACTCTGTCTGATTTTGGATTTTTTTTTTTTTTTTTCCAAAATCAGACTTGACACCAGAGAGGCTGAATACCGCACTGAGTCAATGCGGTCTTAGCCTCTCTGGTCTCAACACTCTGTCTGATTTTGGATTTTTTTTTTTTTTTCCAAAATCAGACTTGACACCAGAGAGGCTGAATACCGCAGTGAGTCAATGCGGTCTTAGCCTCTCTGGTCTCAACACTCTGTCTGATTTTGGATTTTTTTTTTTTTTTTTTCCAAAATCAGACTTGACACCAGAGAGGCTGAATACCGCACTGAGTCAATGCGGTCTTAGCCTCTCTGGTGTCAACACTCTGTCTGATTTTGGATTTTTTTTTTTTTTTTCCCAAAATCAGACTTGACACCAGAGAGGCTGAATACTGCACTGAGTCAATGCGGTCTTAGCCTCTCTGGTCTCAACACTCTGTCTGATTTTGGATTTTTTTTTTTTTTTTTCCCAAAATCAGACTTGACACCAGAGAGGCTGAATACCGCACTGAGTCAATGCGGTCTTAGCCTCTCTGGTGTCAACACTCTGTCTGATTTTGGATTTTTTTTTTTTTTTTTCCAAAATCAGACTTGACACCAGAGAGGCTGAATACCGCACTGAGTCAATGCGGTCTTAGCCTCTCTGGTCTCAACACTCTGTCTGATTTTGGATTTTTTTTTTTTTCCAAAATCAGACTTGACACCAGAGAGGCTGAATACCGCACTGAGTCAATGCGGTCTTAGCCTCTCTGGTCTCAACACTCTGTCTGATTTTGGATTTTTTTTTTTTTTTTCCCAAAATCAGACTTGACACCAGAGAGGCTGAATACTGCACTGAGTCAATGCGGTCTTAGCCTCTCTGGTCTCAACACTCTGTCTGATTTTGGATTTTTTTTTTTTTTTTTCCCAAAATCAGACTTGACACCAGAGAGGCTGAATACTGCACTGAGTCAATGCGGTCTTAGCCTCTCTGGTGTCAACACTCTGTCTGATTTTGGATTTTTTTTTTTTTTTTCCTAAATCAGACTTGACACCAGAGAGGCTGAATACCGCACTGAGTCAATGCGGTCTTAGCCTCTCTGGTGTCAACACTCTGTCTGATTTTGGATTTTTTTTTTTTTTTTTCCCAAAATCAGACTTGACACCAGAGAGGCTGAATACTGCACTGAGTCAATGCGGTCTTAGCCTCTCTGGTCTCAACACTCTGTCTGATTTTGGATTTTTTTTTTTTTTTTTCCAAAATCAGACTTGACACCAGAGAGGCTGAATACCGCACTGAGTCAATGCGGTCTTAGCCTCTCTGGTGTCAACACTCTGTCTGATTTTGGATTTTTTTTTTTTTTTTCCCAAAATCAGACTTGACACCAGAGAGGCTGAATACCGCACTGAGTCAATGCGGTCTTAGCCTCTCTGGTCTCAACACTCTGTCTGATTTTGGATTTTTTTTTTTTTTTTTTCCAAAATCAGACTTGACACCAGAGAGGCTGAATACCGCACTGAGTCAATGCGGTCTTAGCCTCTCTGGTGTCAACACTCTGTCTGATTTTGGATTTTTTTTTTTTTTTTTCAAAAATCAGACTTGACACCAGAGAGGCTGAATACCGCACTGAGTCAATGCGGTCTTAGCCTCTCTGGTCTCAACACTCTGTCTGATTTTGGATTTTTTTTTTTTTCCAAAATCAGACTTGACACCAGAGAGGCTGAATACCGCACTGAGTCAATGCGGTCTTAGCCTCTCTGGTCTCAACACTCTGTCTGATTTTGGATTTTTTTTTTTTTTTTTCCCCAAAATCAGACTTGACACCAGAGAGGCTGATGCACTGAGTCAATGCGGTCTTAGCCTCTCTGGTCTCAACACTCTGTCTGATTTTGGATTTTTTTTTTTTTTTTTCCCAAAATCAGACTTGACACCAGAGAGGCTGAATACTGCACTGAGTCAATGCGGTCTTAGCCTCTCTGGTCTCAACACTCTGTCTGATTTTGGATTTTTTTTTTTTTTTTCCCAAAATCAGACTTGACACCAGAGAGGCTGAATACCGCACTGAGTCAATGCGGTCTTAGCCTCTCTGGTCTCAACACTCTGTCTGATTTTGGATTTTTTTTTTTTTTTCCCAAAATCAGACTTGACACCAGAGAGGCTGAATACCGCACTGAGTCAATGCGGTCTTAGCCTCTCTGGTCTCAACACTCTGTCTGATTTTGGATTTTTTTTTTTTTTTTTCAAAATCAGACTTGACACCAGAGAGGCTGAATACCGCACTGAGTCAATGCGGTCTTAGCCTCTCTGGTGTCAACACTCTGTCTGATTTTGGATTTTTTTTTTTTTTTTTCCCAAAATCAGACTTGACACCAGAGAGGCTGAATACTGCACTGAGTCAATGCGGTCTTAGCCTCTCTGGTCTCAACACTCTGTCTGATTTTGGATTTTTTTTTTTTTTTTTTCCAAAATCAGACTTGACACCAGAGAGGCTGAATACCGCACTGAGTCAATGCGGTCTTAGCCTCTCTGGTGTCAACACTCTGTCTGATTTTGGATTTTTTTTTTTTTTTTCCCAAAATCAGACTTGACACCAGAGAGGCTGAATACCGCACTGAGTCAATGCGGTCTTAGCCTCTCTGGTCTCAACACTCTGTCTGATTTTGGATTTTTTTTTTTTTTTTTTCCAAAATCAGACTTGACACCAGAGAGGCTGAATACCGCACTGAGTCAATGCGGTCTTAGCCTCTCTGGTCTCAACACTCTGTCTGATTTTGGATTTTTTTTTTTTTTTTTTCAAAATCAGACTTGACACCAGAGAGGCTGAATACCGCACTGAGTCAATGCGGTCTTAGCCTCTCTGGTGTCAACACTCTGTCTGATTTTGGATTTTTTTTTTTTTTTTTTCCCAAAATCAGACTTGACACCAGAGAGGCTGAATACTGCACTGAGTCAATGCGGTCTTAGCCTCTCTGGTCTCAACACTCTGTCTGATTTTGGATTTTTTTTTTTTTTTTTTCCAAAATCAGACTTGACACCAGAGAGGCTGAATACCGCACTGAGTCAATGCGGTCTTAGCCTCTCTGGTGTCAACACTCTGTCTGATTTTGGATTTTTTTTTTTTTTTCCCAAAATCAGACTTGACACCAGAGAGGCTGAATACCGCACTGAGTCAATGCGGTCTTAGCCTCTCTGGTCTCAACACTCTGTCTGATTTTGGATTTTTTTTTTTTTTTTTTCCAAAATCAGACTTGACACCAGAGAGGCTGAATACCGCACTGAGTCAATGCGGTCTTAGCCTCTCTGGTGTCAACACTCTGTCTGATTTTGGATTTTTTTTTTTTTTTTTCCCAAAATCAGACTTGACACCAGAGAGGCTGAATACCGCACTGAGTCAATGCGGTCTTAGCCTCTCTGGTGTCAACACTCTGTCTGATTTTGGATTTTTTTTTTTTTTTTTTTCCAAAATCAGACTTGACACCAGAGAGGCTGAATACCGCACTGAGTCAATGCGGTCTTAGCCTCTCTGGTCTCAACACTCTGTCTGATTTTGGATTTTTTTTTTTTTTCCAAAATCAGACTTGACACCAGAGAGGCTGAATACCGCACTGAGTCAATGCGGTCTTAGCCTCTCTGGTCTCAACACTCTGTCTGATTTTGGATTTTTTTTTTTTTTTTTCCCAAAATCAGACTTGACACCAGAGAGGCTGAATACTGCACTGAGTCAATGCGGTCTTAGCCTCTCTGGTCTCAACACTCTGTCTGATTTTGGATTTTTTTTTTTTTTTTTCCCAAAATCAGACTTGACACCAGAGAGGCTGAATACTGCACTGAGTCAATGCGGTCTTAGCCTCTCTGGTGTCAACACTCTGTCTGATTTTGGATTTTTTTTTTTTTTTTCCTAAATCAGACTTGACACCAGAGAGGCTGAATACCGCACTGAGTCAATGCGGTCTTAGCCTCTCTGGTGTCAACACTCTGTCTGATTTTGGATTTTTTTTTTTTTTTTTCCCAAAATCAGACTTGACACCAGAGAGGCTGAATACTGCACTGAGTCAATGCGGTCTTAGCCTCTCTGGTCTCAACACTCTGTCTGATTTTGGATTTTTTTTTTTTTTTTTTCCAAAATCAGACTTGACACCAGAGAGGCTGAATACCGCACTGAGTCAATGCGGTCTTAGCCTCTCTGGTGTCAACACTCTGTCTGATTTTGGATTTTTTTTTTTTTTTTCCCAAAATCAGACTTGACACCAGAGAGGCTGAATACCGCACTGAGTCAATGCGGTCTTAGCCTCTCTGGTCTCAACACTCTGTCTGATTTTGGATTTTTTTTTTTTTTTTTTCCAAAATCAGACTTGACACCAGAGAGGCTGAATACCGCACTGAGTCAATGCGGTCTTAGCCTCTCTGGTGTCAACACTCTGTCTGATTTTGGATTTTTTTTTTTTTTTTTCAAAAATCAGACTTGACACCAGAGAGGCTGAATACCGCACTGAGTCAATGCGGTCTTAGCCTCTCTGGTCTCAACACTCTGTCTGATTTTGGATTTTTTTTTTTTTCCAAAATCAGACTTGACACCAGAGAGGCTGAATACCGCACTGAGTCAATGCGGTCTTAGCCTCTCTGGTCTCAACACTCTGTCTGATTTTGGATTTTTTTTTTTTTTTTTCCCAAAATCAGACTTGACACCAGAGAGGCTGAATACTGCACTGAGTCAATGCGGTCTTAGCCTCTCTGGTGTCAACACTCTGTCTGATTTTGGATTTTTTTTTTTTTTTTTCCTAAATCAGACTTGACACCAGAGAGGCTGAATACCGCACTGAGTCAATGCGGTCTTAGCCTCTCTGGTGTCAACACTCTGTCTGATTTTGGATTTTTTTTTTTTTTTTTCCCAAAATCAGACTTGACACCAGAGAGGCTGAATACTGCACTGAGTCAATGCGGTCTTAGCCTCTCTGGTCTCAACACTCTGTCTGATTTTGGATTTTTTTTTTTTTTTTTTCCAAAATCAGACTTGACACCAGAGAGGCTGAATACCGCACTGAGTCAATGCGGTCTTAGCCTCTCTGGTCTCAACACTCTGTCTGATTTTGGATTTTTTTTTTTTTTTTTCCCAAAATCAGACTTGACACCAGAGAGGCTGAATACTGCACTGAGTCAATGCGGTCTTAGCCTCTCTGGTCTCAACACTCTGTCTGATTTTGGATTTTTTTTTTTTTTTTTCCCAAAATCAGACTTGACACCAGAGAGGCTGAATACTGCACTGAGTCAATGCGGTCTTAGCCTCTCTGGTGTCAACACTCTGTCTGATTTTGGATTTTTTTTTTTTTTTTTCCTAAATCAGACTTGACACCAGAGAGGCTGAATACCGCACTGAGTCAATGCGGTCTTAGCCTCTCTGGTGTCAACACTCTGTCTGATTTTGGATTTTTTTTTTTTTTTTTCCCAAAATCAGACTTGACACCAGAGAGGCTGAATACTGCACTGAGTCAATGCGGTCTTAGCCTCTCTGGTCTCAACACTCTGTCTGATTTTGGATTTTTTTTTTTTTTTTTTCCAAAATCAGACTTGACACCAGAGAGGCTGAATACCGCACTGAGTCAATGCGGTCTTAGCCTCTCTGGTGTCAACACTCTGTCTGATTTTGGATTTTTTTTTTTTTTTTCCCAAAATCAGACTTGACACCAGAGAGGCTGAATACTGCACTGAGTCAATGCGGTCTTAGCCTCTCTGGTCTCAACACTCTGTCTGATTTTGGATTTTTTTTTTTTTTTTTCCCAAAATCAGACTTGACACCAGAGAGGCTGAATACTGCACTGAGTCAATGTGGTCTTAGCCTCTCTGGTCTCAACACTCTGTCTGATTTTGGATTTTTTTTTTTTTTTTTCCAAAAATCAGACTTGACACCAGAGAGGCTGAATACTGCACTGAGTCAATGCGGTCTTAGCCTCTCTGGTCTCAACACTCTGTCTGATTTTGGATTTTTTTTTTTTTTTTCCCAAAATCAGACTTGACACCAGAGAGGCTGAATACCGCACTGAGTCAATGCGGTCTTAGCCTCTCTGGTCTCAACACTCTGTCTGATTTTGGATTTTTTTTTTTTTTTTCCAAAATCAGACTTGACACCAGAGAGGCTGAATACCGCACTGAGTCAATGCGGTCTTAGCCTCTCTGGTCTCAACACTGTCTGATTTTGGATTTTTTTTTTTTTTTTTTCCAAAATCAGACTTGACACCAGAGAGGCTGAATACCGTACTGAGTCAATGCGGTCTTAGCCTCTCTGGTGTCAACACTCTGTCTGATTTTGGATTTTTTTTTTTTTTTTTCCAAAATCAGACTTGACACCAGAGAGGCTGAGTACCGCACTGAGTCAATGCGGTCTTAGCCTCTCTGGTGTCAACACTCTGTCTGATTTTGGATTTTTTTTTTTTTTTTCCAAAATCAGACTTGACACCAGAGAGGTTGAATACCGCACTGAGTCAATGCGGTCTTAGCCTCGCTGGTCTCAACACTCTGTCTGATTTTGGATTTTTTTTTTTTTTTTCCAAAATCAGACTTGACACCAGAGAGGCTGAATACCGCCCTGAGTCAATGCGGTCTTAGCCTCTCTGGTGTCAACACTCTGTCTGATTTTGTATTTTTTTTTTTTTTTTCCCAAAATCAGACTTGACACCAGAGAGGCTGAATACCGCCCTGAGTCAATGCGGTCTTAGCCTCTCTGGTGTCAACACTCTGTCTGATTTTGTATTTTTTTTTTTTTTTTCCCAAAATCAGACTTGACACCAGAGAGGTTGAATACCGCACTGAGTCAATGCGGTCTTAGCCTCGCTGGTCTCAACACTCTGTCTGATTTTGGATTTTTTTTTTTTTTTTCCAAAATCAGACTTGACACCAGAGAGGCTGAATACCGCCCTGAGTCAATGCGGTCTTAGCCTCTCTGGTGTCAACACTCTGTCTGATTTTGTATTTTTTTTTTTTTTTTCCCAAAATCAGACTTGACACCAGAGAGGTTGAATACCGCACTGAGTCAATGCGGTCTTAGCCTCGCTGGTCTCAACACTCTGTCTGATTTTGGATTTTTTTTTTTTTTTTCCAAAATCAGACTTGACACCAGAGAGGCTGAATACCGCCCTGAGTCAATGCGGTCTTAGCCTCTCTGGTCTCAACACTCTGTCTGATTTTGGATTTTTTTTTTTTTTTTTTCAAAATCAGACTTGACACCAGAGAGGCTGAATACCGCACTGAGTCAATGCGGTCTTAGCCTCTCTGGTGTCAACACTCTGTCTGATTTTGGATTTTTTTTTTTTTTTTCCAAAATCAGACTTGACACCAGAGATGCTGAATACCGCACTGAGTCAATGCGGTCTTAGCCTCTCTGGTGTCAACACTCTGTCTGATTTTGGATTTTTTTTTTTTTTTTATAAAATCAGACTTGACACCAGAGAGGCTGAATACCGCCCTGAGTCAATGCGGTCTTAGCCTCTCTGGTGTCAACACTCTGTCTGATTTTGTATTTTTTTTTTTTTTTTCCCAAAATCAGACTTGACACCAGAGAGGCTGAATACTGCACTGAGTCAATGCGGTCTTAGCCTCTCTGGTGTCAACACTCTGTCTGATTTTGGATTTTTTTTTTTTTTTTCCAAAATCAGACTTGACACCAGAGAGGCTGAATACCGCACTGAGTAAATGCGGTCTTAGCCTCTCTGGTCTCAACACTCTGTCTGATTTGGGATTTTTTTTTTTTTTTCCAAAATCAGACTTGACACCAGAGAGGCTGAATACCGCACTGAGTCAATGCGGTCTTAGCCTCTCTGGTGTCAACACTCTGTCTGATTTTGGATTTTTTTTTTTTTTTTCCTAAATCAGACTTGACACCAGAGAGGCTGAATACCGCACTGAGTCAATGCGGTCTTAGCCTCTCTGGTGTCAACACTCTGTCTGATTTTGGATTTTTTTTTTTTTTTTTCCCAAAATCAGACTTGACACCAGAGAGGCTGAATACTGCACTGAGTCAATGCGGTCTTAGCCTCTCTGGTCTCAACACTCTGTCTGATTTTGGATTTTTTTTTTTTTTTTTTCCAAAATCAGACTTGACACCAGAGAGGCTGAATACCGCACTGAGTCAATGCGGTCTTAGCCTCTCTGGTGTCAACACTCTGTCTGATTTTGGATTTTTTTTTTTTTTTCCCAAAATCAGACTTGACACCAGAGAGGCTGAATACCGCACTGAGTCAATGCGGTCTTAGCCTCTCTGGTCTCAACACTCTGTCTGATTTTGGATTTTTTTTTTTTTTTTTTCCAAAATCAGACTTGACACCAGAGAGGCTGAATACCGCACTGAGTCAATGCGGTCTTAGCCTCTCTGGTGTCAACACTCTGTCTGATTTTGGATTTTTTTTTTTTTTTTTCAAAAATCAGACTTGACACCAGAGAGGCTGAATACCGCACTGAGTCAATGCGGTCTTAGCCTCTCTGGTCTCAACACTCTGTCTGATTTTGGATTTTTTTTTTTTCCAAAATCAGACTTGACACCAGAGAGGCTGAATACCGCACTGAGTCAATGCGGTCTTAGCCTCTCTGGTCTCAACACTCTGTCTGATTTTGGATTTTTTTTTTTTTTTTCCCCAAAATCAGACTTGACACCAGAGAGGCTGAATACTGCACTGAGTCAATGCGGTCTTAGCCTCTCTGGTCTCAACACTCTGTCTGATTTTGGATTTTTTTTTTTTTTTTTCCCAAAATCAGACTTGACACCAGAGAGGCTGAATACTGCACTGAGTCAATGCGGTCTTAGCCTCTCTGGTCTCAACACTCTGTCTGATTTTGGATTTTTTTTTTTTTTTTCCCAAAATCAGACTTGACACCAGAGAGGCTGAATACCGCACTGAGTCAATGCGGTCTTAGCCTCTCTGGTCTCAACACTCTGTCTGATTTTGGATTTTTTTTTTTTTTTCCCAAAATCAGACTTGACACCAGAGAGGCTGAATACCGCACTGAGTCAATGCGGTCTTAGCCTCTCTGGTCTCAACACTCTCTCTGATTTTGGATTTTTTTTTTTTTTTTTTTCCAAAATCAGACTTGACACCAGAGAGGCTGAATACCGCACTGAGTCAATGCGGTCTTAGCCTCTCTGGTGTCAACACTCTGTCTGATTTTGGATTTTTTTTTTTTTTTTCCCAAAATCAGACTTGACACCAGAGAGGCTGAATACTGCACTGAGTCAATGCGGTCTTAGCCTCTCTGGTCTCAACACTCTGTCTGATTTTGGATTTTTTTTTTTTTTTTTTCCAAAATCAGACTTGACACCAGAGAGGCTGAATACCGCACTGAGTCAATGCGGTCTTAGCCTCTCTGGTGTCAACACTCTGTCTGATTTTGGATTTTTTTTTTTTTTTCCCAAAATCAGACTTGACACCAGAGAGGCTGAATACCGCACTGAGTCAATGCGGTCTTAGCCTCTCTGGTCTCAACACTCTGTCTGATTTTGGATTTTTTTTTTTTTTTTTTCCAAAATCAGACTTGACACCAGAGAGGCTGAATACCGCACTGAGTCAATGCGGTCTCTAGCCTCTCTGGTGTCAACACTCTGTCTGATTTTGGATTTTTTTTTTTTTTTTTCCAAAATCAGACTTGACACCAGAGAGGCTGAATACCGCACTGAGTCAATGCGCTTAGCCTCTCTGGTCTCAACACTCTGTCTGATTTTGGAATTTTTTTTTTTCCAAAATCAGACTTGACACCAGAGAGGCTGAATACCGCACTGAGTCAATGCGGTCTTAGCCTCTCTGGTCTCAACACTCTGTCTGATTTTGGATTTTTTTTTTTTTTTTTCCCAAAATCAGACTTGACACCAGAGAGGCTGAATACTGCACTGAGTCAATGCGGTCTTAGCCTCTCTGGTCTCAACACTCTGTCTGATTTTGGATTTTTTTTTTTTTTTTTCCCAAAATCAGACTTGACACCAGAGAGGCTGAATACTGCACTGAGTCAATGCGGTCTTAGCCTCTCTGGTCTCAACACTCTGTCTGATTTTGGATTTTTTTTTTTTTTTCCCAAAATCAGACTTGACACCAGAGAGGCTGAATACCGCACTGAGTCAATGCGGTCTTAGCCTCTCTGGTCTCAACACTCTGTCTGATTTTGGATTTTTTTTTTTTTTTCCAAAATCAGACTTGACACCAGAGAGGCTGAATACCGCACTGAGTCAATGCGGTCTTAGCCTCTCTGGTCTCAACACTCTGTCTGATTTTGGATTTTTTTTTTTTTTTTTCCAAAATCAGACTTGACACCAGAGAGGCTGAATACCGCACTGAGTCAATGCGGTCTTAGCCTCTCTGGTGTCAACACTCTGTCTGATTTTGGATTTTTTTTTTTTTTTCCAAAATCAGACTTGACACCAGAGAGGCTGAATACCGCACTGAGTAAATGCGGTCTTAGCCTCTCTGGTCTCAACACTCTGTCTGATTTGGATTTTTTTTTTTTTTTCCAAAATCAGACTTGACACCAGAGAGGCTGAATACCGCACTGAGTCAATGCGGTCTTAGCCTCTCTGGTCTCAACACTCTGTCTGATTTTGGATTTTTTTTTTTTTTTTCCAAAATCAGACTTGACACCAGAGAGGCTGAATACCGCACTGAGTCAATGCGGTCTTAGCCTCTCTGGTCTCAACACTCTGTCTGATTTTGGATTTTTTTTTTTTTTTCCCAAAATCAGACTTGACACCAGAGAGGCTGAATACTGCACTGAGTCAATGCGGTCTTAGCCTCTCTGGTCTCAACACTCTGTCTGATTTTGGATTTTTTTTTTTTTTTTCCAAAATCAGACTTGACACCAGAGAGGCTGAATACCGCACTGAGTCAATGCGGTCTTAGCCTCTCTGGTCTCAACACTCTGTCTGATTTTGGATTTTTTTTTTTTTTTTCCAAAATCAGACTTGACACCAGAGAGGCTGAATACTGCACTGAGTCAATGCGGTCTTAGCCTCTCTGGTCTCAACACTCTGTCTGATTTTGGATTTTTTTTTTTTTTTCCCAAAATCAGACTTGACACCAGAGAGGCTGAATACCGCACTGAGTCAATGCGGTCTTAGCCTCTCTGGTCTCAACACTCTGTCTGATTTTGGATTTTTTTTTTTTTTTTCCAAAATCAGACTTGACACCAGAGAGGCTGAATACCGCACTGAGTCAATGCGGTCTTAGCCTCTCTGGTCTCAACACTCTGTCTGATTTTGGATTTTTTTTTTTTTCCCAAAATCAGACTTGACACCAGAGAGGCTGAATACCGCACTGAGTCAATGCGGTCTTAGCCTCTCTGGTCTCAACACTCTGTCTGATTTTGGATTTTTTTTTTTTTTTTCCCAAAATCAGACTTGACACCAGAGAGGCTGAATACTGCACTGAGTCAATGCGGTCTTAGCCTCTCTGGTCTCAACACTCTGTCTGATTTTGGATTTTTTTTTTTTTTTCCAAAATCAGACTTGACACCAGAGAGGCTGAATACTGCACTGAGTCAATGCGGTCTTAGCCTCTCTGGTCTCAACACTCTGTCTGATTTTGGATTTTTTTTTTTTTTTTCCCAAAATCAGACTTGACACCAGAGAGGCTGAATACCGCACTGAGTCAATGCGGTCTTAGCCTCTCTGGTCTCAACACTCTGTCTGATTTTGGATTTTTTTTTTTTTTCCCAAAATCAGACTTGACACCAGAGAGGCTGAATACCGCACTGAGTCAATGCGGTCTTAGCCTCTCTGGTCTCAACACTCTGTCTGATTTTGGATTTTTTTTTTTTTTTCCAAAATCAGACTTGACACCAGAGAGGCTGAATACTGCACTGAGTCAATGCGGTCTTAGCCTCTCTGGTCTCAACACTCTGTCTGATTTTGGATTTTTTTTTTTTTTTTTCCAAAATCAGACTTGACACCAGAGAGGCTGAATACTGCACTGAGTCAATGCGGTCTTAGCCTCTCTGGTCTCAACACTCTGTCTGATTTTGGATTTTTTTTTTTTTTTTTCCAAAATCAGACTTGACACCAGAGAGGCTGAATACCGCACTGAGTCAATGCGGTCTTAGCCTCTCTGGTCTCAACACTCTGTCTGATTTTGGATTTTTTTTTTTTTTTCCAAAATCAGACTTGACACCAGAGAGGCTGAATACCGCACTGAGTCAATGCGGTCTTAGCCTCTCTGGTCTCAACACTCTGTCTGATTTTGGATTTTTTTTTTTTTTTTCCAAAATCAGACTTGACACCAGAGAGGCTGAATACCGCACTGAGTCAATGCGGTCTTAGCCTCTCTGGTGTCAACACTCTGTCTGATTTTGGATTTTTTTTTTTTTTCCAAATCAGACTTGACACCAGAGAGGCTGAATACCGCACTGAGTCAATGCGGTCTTAGCCTCTCTGGTGTCAACACTCTGTCTGATTTTGGATTTTTTTTTTTTTTTCCAAAATCAGACTTGACACCAGAGAGGCTGAATACTGCACTGAGTCAATGCGGTCTTAGCCTCTCTGGTCTCAACACTCTGTCTGATTTTGGATTTTTTTTTTTTTTTCCAAAATCAGACTTGACACCAGAGAGGCTGAATACCGCACTGAGTCAATGCGGTCTTAGCCTCTCTGGTCTCAACACTCTGTCTGATTTTGGATTTTTTTTTTTTTTTCCAAAATCAGACTTGACACCAGAGAGGCTGAATACCGCCCTGAGTCAATGCGGTCTTAGCCTCTCTGGTGTCAACACTCTGTCTGATTTTGGATTTTTTTTTTCCCAAAATCAGACTTGACACCAGAGAGGCTGAATACTGCACTGAGTCAATGCGGTCTTAGCCTCTCTGGTCTCAACACTCTGTCTGATTTTGGATTTTTTTTTTTTTTTCCAAAATCAGACTTGACACCAGAGAGGCTGAATACCGCACTGAGTAAATGCGGTCTTAGCCTCTCTGGTCTCAACACTCTGTCTGATTTGGGATTTTTTTTTTTTTTTCCAAAATC